>NW_016690311.1:1700860-1749450 GCF_001604755.1 Lepidothrix coronata | reverse complement strand
TGTGATTAACATCTCCATTAAAAGTAATCTCTTGAACTGCTTGAAAAAATGTTTCGAGTGTGACATATATTGGTACATTAAAAATAAAGTACTGAGCAGTGCAATGTAGTGCCACGGTCAGTTTGCAGGTTTGATGGTTACAGTGCAGATCAGGCTGGGGATAGTGCTGAACAGCAGAACTCTTTTTTTTTTTTTTTTTTTTTTTTAAGGAGTAGCAAAGAAGCAAGCATGTAGAAAAGGGTGTATTTTCCTGGTTAATAACAACTCCTGTATTTGTAGACTTTTTGCAATGGAAAGTAAAACTATTTGTCAGACTGAAACATGAGTAACGAAATGCATACATCTGAAAGTAACATGACATTCTATAATAACTTATTAAATATTTCCAATACACCATATGCAGATGCATAACATCCATTAGAGGGCAGGAGCCTCAGGTTTTTTAATCCCAGGATGCAAGCTTATTTTCTTTTTGCTTGGAATAAATCTTTTGAAATTTCCATTGTGTTGTTGACTCTAGGGGTCACTTTATTCCCTGACACTAGTGTTGTAAAGACTACTTAGAGGTAGTCTGTAGAGTTAATTAAGGAACAAAGGTTCTACGAAGGACAGGAGTCAGGTACAAGTATTTATATGGTGTATATTTGAAACACATACACCAGATAGGACTCTTCAGACAATAAACTGTACTGAAGTACCATCAATCACATAACTTTGCACATCCCCCAGAATGACACTTGGAGGTCAGTCTGCATTGCTCCAGGAAAGCACTGACCTGACCAGGTTACAAATACAATCTGCTTAAAGTGAAACATGTGACAAGAAAATGGTCATGGTTAGAAATGACAGCACAAAAAAAAAAAGAAAACTTTCTACTCAATTGCTCTGATTTCATTTTTGAGAAGAATCGGCTGTGGATTCTCTCATGGTGTGCTCTCCTGCTCCTCTCCAAAGCAGCAGCTGCCCCGTGTTGATGTCCTCTAACTGGAGGTTGTGATCAGGAGCTATTTTCTGGAGTTTGGGATGAGGAAACCCTTAGGGCAGTTGCATCTTCCCATTAAATACAACGTGCCCACATTGCTAATCTACTTGTCTGAAATCACCCATGTCCTAGGCTGGTTCTCCAACAGCTGAACAAGCTCTTTGTGCGTTGGTTGTCTATGTTGGAGCAGTTTTAATGAACAAAATGCTGATAGTTGGGAAAATTTAGCACAGAATGACAATAAAATAAATGGTGGGTCTAGTTTTGAGTATCATGAGGACAGTTTGTCTCATCTGAAGGCCTAGTTCAGAGCCTGATGACACCAACAATGCAATGCCACGAACGTATCTCCAACTTTGCTTATTGGCTCATAATAATGGGCTGAATCTTAGCTGAATGAGGAGCTGCAGCATCCCTTGCATTTGTTGACCTAATCAAGCATAAGGCTTGTATTACAAATAAAAACTAGGTGAGCCTTTGTGTGACTGCCTTGGAAAATTGAATATTGGAGGGAACATCACTGGCTGGAGCGTCCCCCTGAGGTGTCAATAAGGGACAGCACAACATATTTCATACAAAATACTATGGTGACAAATAACCATGGAAACTGTATCACTTCAGCCTGTCAGGTGATGGAAACAGGCCCTTCTCCCCCGTTTTCCATTATCACAGCTCCTATGTGGTGGGTAGAGAGTGGGGGACCAGGCAGCAGGACAAATGTAGGGTGCGAAGGAGCTCAATTCTGTGAAGCAAAGGAAGTGCCCCATGTCATTGCTGTTCCTTCTGCATCCAGCCTATGGTCGGGCCATGCCCTGAGGATCATGGCCATTTTTTCAGCAGCAGGGAGAGGATGTGTGATTGCATAACTCAGAGATGCTCAGTACTATCCAACCTGTGAGGATGGCTTATCCAAAACCTATGGGAGCAAGCGATAGACAGGAAAAGAAACCAATTTGAATGTCCTGGGCATTATTAAATGAGGAAGAGGGGAGTTCATTGCTCATTTGCATGGTCCTGTTAATAAAGTGTGTTACCAGGAAACCTGAGGATCTCCTAACCCATTCACTGGTAAAAGAGCTCTCATTCATCTCATTAGAGCTACAGAGTGAGAGCTGCAATCAATTATAGAAGTGCCAAGGGTGTTGAAAATTAGTTTCGCTGGGGATTCACCTTCAAGTTTTCTTCTTCTCTCTGAAGGAGAATGGACTGGAGAATAAGGTGGTGGTTTTATAGAAAAGAAACAATCAAAAATATCATAATTAAGGTAAAACTCCTCTCACATATTGGAGGATATCTCCAATTCCATGGGAGATGGGAAGAACACATAAAGGAATGAAGACATGCCAGTCATGAAGCCAGTGTGAGGGCTGAAGAATAGCAGGATATTTCAGATGGTGGACACCAAAGGTGCATGGAAATGTCTTCAGGAAGGTACATAATTAAGAAAAAGGAAGCCTAGATCAGATTCATTAGAGAACCATTCAGACTTTGGGCAAGACACCGAGAGCAGGCACTACTGAGGTAGCTCAAGATGCTACCACTGGGGTATCTAGCCAAGAGGAAGAGTTGTGTTCACCCGAGCTCTTCTCTAAGCAACAAACTTAGTGAAATTTAGTTACAGTTGCTTGTTTTCCAGGCAATGGTAGCTAATCATTTTTTCATTTGAATATGGGAAAAATAATGGAATTGGTTACAGGCTCTGTTTTCTCCCCTGCCAGTCTTCCATGCACACATTTTCTCCTGGATTCAGAGAGGAAAGGCTATGGAACATTTTCTCCTAATGTCCATAAAGTCATTGGGCCTCTCTGTATAATTTAAGAGCTTGTCTTATGCAAGGCACTTAAGGCTTTTCAACATGATTCCAATGACTCCAGCTCAAGTAGAAACGTCCCACTATTGTTGGTTCCAAATATCTGTAAGAGGCTAACTTCAAAGTGCTTAAAAGGGCAAATTTCTAAATAGTTGGACCTGGGAAAGGTCTGTAGGGACAGAAGGGAGAAAGACATTTAAGAAGAGAGAAGAGCTGTTAAAAGTAAGATCTCAATTTCTCTGTTTATTTCAAGAGGGAATTGATCTTGAATTGTTTTGGGTCAGATTTTATTTCTGATTAATTTGTTCCATGATGCCCAGAAAAAAGCCGTTTCTATTTAAATATTTTGAGTGATATTACAAAATAAACATTTCAATTTGATTCAGAGAAGTTAAACAATATGGTCACACTTGAAGACGCTATATTAAAGTGCTGACAGATGTCCAGGTCCACTTTCCTCCATAATTAAAGCCCTACTTGAACAAAACCTGAAAGGTTGTTGCCAGATCACTTCTTTCAGCCTTCTTTCATTACATTTGAGGTTTGGGTTTTGTATAAACCTTGGCAGAAACTTGAGAATTACAGTAAAATCCAGATTATATTTAACAAAGGGAAATTAACATGGCTGGGCACTTGTGGCCAAGTGCATGTTGGAGTTTTATGACTATTTGCAACGGAGGCTTCAGTCATTAGTTATGGTATTCTTTGAAAATTAGTTTGTCTCCTTTTGTCCCCAGAATTAGTATTTTTCCAATGTAGATTTTAAATATTTTGTTTCTGTTTTGTTTAAATGTTTTGATTTTGTTGGAATATTGTACCCAAAGCTTTCAACACAAATATTTTACTTCTCATTCATTTGTTTCTCACTCAAAAGTGGGAACTTTTTGCCATATTTGCTTTAAAACAGTGGTTTTGAAGTAAAATCTCAATCATTATGTGGTGGATACTATTCTAACAACATGGCCAGGCTGATATGCTTTGTTCATGACCACACTACACGTCTCACAGAAAAAAAAATCTATCTGCTCTATTGTGATTAGAATCTATCACACTTTTTCTGCTGTATGACTTTGTAGCAAGGTCTTATCAGCCAAAGCCACATTGTTCTGTGTCAATTATCTCCTATGAAATCCCTGACTGAGGTTTATTGACCCTTGACTCCTGTTCCAGCTCTATCAGGAGTAGGGCTCCTGTCTATTTGGAGTGCTCCTACCAGCAGAAGAAGTGGGTCTGGAGAACTGTTCCTAAGCAGTTACTATGCTGTGTATTGAATTAGCTGCTACATACTAAGTTCTTGCACTGAGTGAAAGGTATTTGCAATTCTTTTTTCTGCAAGTGTGGATTGGGTACCTAATGGGCCCTCTGTTCCTTGGGGTATGCAGATGACATGACATCCCTGGAAGGCAAGGTAATAATCACTGAAGTCAGATGGAAAACTTGTTTTATCTGCTGAACAGAAGGGTGTCTCAATGGCTTTTTTAGTGCTAAATACACCAAGGACAAGGAACACAGGCAGAGTGCTGTGGCAGTAGGGAAAGCAGCTGAAAACAAGTCTAGCCTTTTCCACTGATCTGAAAAGAAACTTGAGGGCAGGCATTTCTGATCTGTCTGATGGTACAAAACTCTAAAATATTCACAGTTGAGATGGACTGGGGATCCTTGCCATGATACTGCACCGAGTCACTGAGGGATATCCGCAGTACGTGATTATCTCTGTGTCACCTTTTATTAAGACTGCAGAGTCTCTGCTCTTCTGAGATTAAATTTTCCCTTGTCTGTCTCAAAAGGCTTAGAGCACAAAGTAGGCTGGGTTGAACCACTCTATCCTGAGGTGAACTGTGCTCTTAGGAAATACCCTGTAATTGTACCCAGCCTACACTCCTTATTGTTCTGTAGCAGTCATGTGTGCTTGTGTTTCAGTGTAACTGGGTGGGTGCTGTAAGGTCTGTAAAAGCTGGTAATCACACACTTGCAGGGGGAAAAATGCAATTAATTAGCAGTTTTGAGAATATGATTTCTTTGCTGTCAGCTATTAATCTGCTACTATTGAAAGAGAACTACTTCTGCTGGAAATTGTTGTGTTATATAGTTATTTTAATGCCTGTGCCCTCTTAGTGCTTTTAAAGAGAAGAGACATAGTCTTCCTTTTCATTCATTAAAAACTTCTAGTTGTGGAAGAGTGATTGGATCATGAATAGGCTGGGGCTGCTCCAATGTAGTATCACCTTAATGGCTGAATACCTAGAAAATGACCACACGTTAACTGTAAATCCGTCCACAGAAATCCTAATAAATGAAACTGCATCTAAAAATTCTGATTGCTGACTACAAAGGGGAAAAAAACAACTGTCAGTCAATAGAAGTAGAAAAGAACTATTGACATAAACATAGCATTAAGCAGAAGCAAAAGTCAGAATTTGTCCTGTAGAGCAGTGTGGATGCCCACTTGAGGGAAGGAGTTTCCAGCCCAGTGGGGCTGATGGCACGTGGGGGTACACATGCTTTGGAAAGGGAGCAGTGCAGACATCTGGAGCCCACAAATGGGATCCAAACTGGGGGAAGAACTGAGTCTGAATGAGTCCTGATACCTCAATATTTGGGGTTATGGACTGGTGCTGATAGGGAGTGCCTACAGGCAGCTATGCAAGAAGCTGTTGTGTTGAGCAATTAAATAAAAACAGTGTTTATTCTTAACACATTTCAGTTAAACTTTATCTCATACTATTATTCTGGAAATACTTTAATGTTAATCCCTGCTTGATGTTGTCTTAAACACACAACCTTCTAAGAGTACTTGATGGCAGTGTGTTACCAAGATTTACTCTTGTGTTGAGCATTTTAAATTTGCTTTATTGCAGCTTCACTGCAGCTTTATTTTTAGTTAGTTCCTAGTGAGAGTGAATAAATAGAAGGCCATATCCAATCTTTCTACATAGGTTATCTTAGGCATAATTTTTTTTCTTTGCTGCTAATAATAACTCCCAAGTAATGTGGTAGGTTCTGCAGAAAATAAATAGTGCCTGTTTAATTTTAGAGAAATTACATAAGTATGACAAAATAAATAGAAAGCAGCAGGGGAAAAAGGGTTGCTGGTTCAGATGTTGAAGGCAGTGTAGGTGAAACACACTGGGGCCAAGTAGGGAGGCAAAGCTCATCAGCTTTCCTAGAACAGGGTTTGTAGGGCACAACTTTAAACCATATTTTGGACCTAGGTTGTCCAGGCAGAAGCTAGGCTGAGCCTAATTCCCTGCTCCAGAGGAATGCTCAACTGCTGCAGGGGCACACCACAGGCTGTTCTAGTAATCCTGTGTTCTTAGAGAAGCAAACACTTTAGAGATATGCCAAACTTAGCTATGTAAGTCTCCTCTTAGGAAAGGGAACACTCACAGTAACCATGTATTTAAATTCCCAATCTGAAACTTCAGATATCACTCAATTATTATTTTTCATTTTAATTTAAGCAATTAACATGTTGGAAATGGAAACTATTAAATCTTTGGGCAGCTGAAGTATCTAAGAGTGAAGTTTCCTTCGTCCTGTCCCAGCTGCAAACAGAAAGTGAACCCTTACTGGAAAATAGTATTTTTTAGGCTCCTGTGAGTGATGGAAACCACACAAAGGGTTGAGTAACACTGTCTGTGGAGTTGCTAGAGGAAGAACTGGGAAAGTGGAGAGCATAATTTGCTTTAAAATGGTCATCTTTCACAGCACAGACCTCCTGACATGCTTGGAGTAGTATTAACTTGAAATATAGTGTCAGGATTCTCCAGGCTTTCTCTTTTTGTGTGCACTGCTTTTGTGTCACTCGTATATCATATTTTTCTTGGCACCATGTGGTTTTTATACTGCTGCTAATGCTTTGTGGATTACTGTTCCCAGTGCTTCTTTTGATGACTTTTTTTTTAATTAACTTATGGCTGCATGGCAAAATTCCATTTTTGAGGTCAAACTGATTCTGCTGGTCACTTTAGGGGAGTTGATGAAAAAGAGTCTGTTGTGAGTCAAACAGAGGATTTGTTCCCCAATGCTGTGATTAGGTTCTCCTTATTCAAAAACTTTTGCAACCTTCTTGATGACACTGCTCTAAATTTGCTATACAGATGACTCAGGGCTTTGCTGTAAAACTTGTAAATTATCTAATTAGATTTGTACAAACTGTTCTTCTGGAATAAACTGGAGTCACTTGGCCTTTGGGGATTTATGCTGGGAAAATGATTTGCATTTTTGTTTGCAGGCCTTCAGATTAACAAAGCAACTGAGTGTGTGCTGAACTCTGTTAGATGTGGAAATAGTTTTCTGTGTGTTTTACTATGTGTCACAGTACTGCAATGGGAAGCTGCTCACATCTTCTGTAAGCAGTGCAAGAAAGAGATGCTTTCACAGTGGGATTCATTGTCTTTTATAAACCCATGTGCTGAAAATTTCTCTCTCTGCAGTGCCTGACTGGATCAGGGGCATAGATCGATGTTTTAGACTAAATTACTTGCACTTAGGTGGCTGGAGGTGGGAGGGATTCCTCTCTGCTGTTCCTGAGTGGAAGAAGGATTTCTATTGCAAAGGAAGAGTGCTGCTCAACAGGATTAAGAAGGGTAGCATTAGAGCCTAAAGTATCTTCTGGACTGATTATTTAGAGCCACAGAGATAAATTTCTGGTGATTTTAATAAGGTAATGTCCCCCTTTTAAGACCAGCTAACTTCAGCTGAGCCTCTGGAGGTCACCTTCCATCTAGAAGGTTTGTCTGTGGAAGGGGAATGGTGCCCTAAAGTGGAGGGAAAAGATTGTTACCTTGAATAAATGTACAACAAGTAGGACTATGAGTGCCTTGCAACTGACTACAGACTTTCATGTGTGCAGCAGACAGTGGAAGCCGAGCTCAGGTCTGCTCAGGGCAGGTACACATTTGAGCAGTAATCCAGGATGTAACAATGATGAAGATTGAACACTAGTGCCCCTCACTTTCTTCTGTCACAGCATGATGTAGTCTACATGTAGTCTGCTGTTTCTGTGATTTAAAATCAGCTTCCTTCGCCTCCCCTCCCTCCTCTCTGCTGTCAGAGGTGGCATTTTCCAGATCCCTTCCCAGGACTTAACTCACATTCTGATGCTGAGCAGTCCTGCTCTCAGGCTTGCATTAAAGCGTCTGCCTTGGATGGAGATGCTATACAGTAGTCTGCTTTATTTACAGGAATGTCTCTGTAATGAGAAATGTCCTTTAGAATTTCCCTCAAGGAGTAGTCCAGCTGCTGCATTCACATGTCCTGTTCCCTGGGACCCCCACGGACAGGGCATATGGGTTTCTCACTGCCCTGAGTGAACACAAATTTTTTTCCAAAGTTCTTAGGTGTGTTGGGGTCTGTGGTCATTTTGTGTGGTTTGGAGTGCTGCTCTGCTCTTTGCCTCTAGAAGAGGGGTTTGTGATTCATAGTGTTTCTCTGTGAGAAATGGTAATACATGATTTATATATGTATTGTATTCAGCACACAACAATGATTTTTCCAAGTGCTCATTTGAAAAAAAAAAAACCTTAAAAGTGCAGAGGGATGCTGAAACTGCCTGATAGGTTTGAAACTGTCTACTCCATGCCCAAAATAATAAACTGTGGGTACTGGTGGGAAGATGTGGAAGAGTGATGGGATTTTTTTCTGCGGAATTTGACAGAGGCACCCCATAAGCAGTCAAAGAATCCTTGGGAAAAGCTACAACCCTTTACACACCCTCCTGAAAGCACTGAGCAGGCTGTTGGGCGTCTCCCAACCTTGCCCTCTCTAACTGTGGGGAGTGCCTGTGAAATTCAGACCTGGATCACAGCAGCTGTGCTCTGAGCAGTGGGTTTGATCCAGTGTCTGCCTGTGGAAGCTGCAGCTCTTGTTCAGGTCAGACAAAAACAGTGGAGGAGCTGGGCCATAACACTTGAGCATTCTGAATGCATCTGTGACTTCAGAATGTATCTTCTCCTGCATTTGGATAAAGCCATACATTTTATTAGTTCCATGAGTGGTTTTGGGATAGCCTTGCTTCTGACTGTCAGATTAAATGCTTTGGGGCTTCTGGACACTGCTAAAGGCTGGGAAGAACTGTTGCACACTGATGTCTTGTTGGTGTTGCTCAGTAGTTTCCTTCATCTTGCATTTTTTATAAGATCTCTTACTCTTTTTGCTAAATCCCCTTCCCTTGGTGAGTGAGTTGGTGTCAGAATAAAAACCTATAGGTGCCCTTTATTCTGTCTCCTTTCTGTCCGCTCAGTTGGTGCTAATGCCTTGTCTGAGAGAAACAGACCCCTTGGGGTGAATAAACACCTCCTTAATAAAGGGAAAAAATATTTTACTCTCCCTGATGCCAAAGGGCTGTTCTTGCAACAGCAGCAGGCTGTCCCTGCCTGATCCTCTGCCAGCACCTCCTTAGTCCAGGGTTTCCTAGAGGGGAGCTTTTGGCTTCAGTGATGTATTACTTGCAAAGATAAGGAATTGTGGCCTTTACGGACTAGGCATAGCAAGTTTCTTTTGTTAAGAATATTTCATTAAAACTTTAGCTCTGCATGCTGCAAACTGCTCTTGTCATAACAGTGTCCAGATGTGTCATTAAAATTGTCTGTATCCATTGGTTTTGATAACCTCCTTTGGAAACTTACCCTCTGTGCTGAACACTGGATTCATTATCATGAGAAGTTCTGCTCGAGTGCCTGAGTCTCTCCTAGTGTGGTTTTTGGTTTTTTTTTCAGTTAGAGGCTCAATAAACTCAGAAATGCCAACTTATTTCATGTTGGCCAGGGCTTTAGAGTTACAGTTGTCTGGTTGGAGACCAAACAAGTTAAAATAAACCCCAGTCACTTTGCCTTATCACCCTGGTGAAACACTGTCGGCAGGAGCTAAATTCATCCTCTTCTTTCTGCTGGTTTAGCTGTTCGTTATTCCCCCTGCTTTCTCCATTCAATGCATCCCAGCCTCCCAGCACAGCAAAGCTCTTCTTTCCCATGCTTTGATTGAAACTTCCTCCCGTTTCAGCTGTGCTTTACCAAGAGCACTTTGTCCTGAGCAGTAAAGGAAAGGCACAGCTCCTCGATGCTGGCTGGTGAAGCCCATGCTGAGAATCCTTGTCTTCATACAATAACAGCCTTCCTAAGGCAGGCAGTCGGAATGGCACACCCACGTCATCCGCGCTCTGGAAGGCAATGGCATCACTTGGGCTGGGATGATGTCCTTTGTTAATGCACCCTCTGGACCTATTTGCATTCATGCATACAGTGGGAAATTGTAAGGACTTCATGAGAGCTATAACCAATCAAGCTTCTCAGGAGGAGATTCCAGGGAGAGCAGGGGAGGGGGGGGGGACGGGGGCAGGTCCTTTGTTGTTTTCAATTTGGAAAGTTTGCATTTTTTTTTTGCTTGCAAATACTTTACATCCGTCTTGCATTTTTGGGTTTTTTGTTCTGCTTAGAAGGCATATTTTGAATTCTCAGCAGGATTTTTCTTTATGGTACTCTATGTTACAGCCACAGATAAAGTAAATGTTTTATCTTCAGTTTTGAAGTTATCAGCAATCTTTGGTACCTTATTTTCCCCTTAGTCCTAATTATATACAAATATCTACAGAAAGGGCTTCTCCTGATTTTTCTCTTTTCATCATCTTTCACCAATGGTTGCTACAGCTTTTGACCACTTGTTTCATCCTGTATGTGAGGCTGTTTTGTACCACAGTATTGGTTTGAATGACCTGGATGCTGGCATCCCTCTGGTGCTGACAGAGCTGGAGTTGTAACCACAGTCTGTCTCAGTAATGACACGTATTAGTTCCTGGGGACTCCTTAAATTGGGCAACTTTAATATCTTCCTGTCACCTCACATCTGTGAGCACTTGCAGCAGTGCTAAGGGGGAGCCAGGTGCAGCAAACCACGTCGACTTCATCCTTGCATATTTGGGGAAGTAGTTTCTGGATATGCTTGTTGTGTTCTACTCTGCTCCTCTAATTAAGTCTTCCTCTTGAAAACCTATTTATGATGCAAGTGCTACCCTCTTCCATGTGTTCTTGAATATTTTTCCATCAATAATTTTCAGTTTTATCCACTACCATTGCTGAAAATTCAATGCCTAGAGATGTAAAACAAGTGAACGTGAAGGTTTCAACAGTGACTTAAAGCATGAATCCTTGAATTCACATTTGTTTTGTCTTCCCTGACAAGAAAAGATGACATTAAAGGAGAAGAGTAGGTAGGACTAGAATTAAGGAGTTACGGTTCTGGATTGCTCGAAGCGTGAAAGATAACAATTTCAGATTTTCCCAGATTTCATTATTCTCCAGTCTATCATTTGTCATTTTAGATGAATCAGCATCCTGTCAGTAATGCAGTTTTGCTTCATTATTGCAAGAATAGCATGAGTCAATGGAGTTAAAGTATGATGCTGTGCAGATAGCAGCACTTCAGTCATGTCAGCAGAGGAAAACAGCAAATGCTGCCCCTGTCAGTCCAAGGCTTGGCTGAAAACCTGCTCAGTGCTGCCTGTTCCCACCTCTTGCTGCTCTGAGAATCACACTGACCCTTTTGGTGGGTCCTGAGAGCCCTGCTAATGCCAGTCCTGTTCTGCAATAAAAAGAAATGCTCACTTCAGACAGCACCCTAATGCCAGCCACGCTGCTCCATGAAGCTTTGGGGGTGGCATTGCTGTCCCCCTGCTTGTCCCTGTGGCCACAGGACTCTGTGGAGTTCAGAGGACATAGGCAGAGGCACAGCAGGCAGCCTGAACCCTGTTGTTGAAGGGGAGCAGTGTTTATGCCCTGTGGTCTTATAGGCTTTTAGAAAGACATTTGTTTGATACATCCAATACTAAGAAAAAAAAATTTAAAAAATCAGCTAAACAAAAATACCTAAGAAGTGCTCCAAAAAATGGCCAAAATACTGATTTCTATCAGATTTTTGTCGCCACCACGATTGTGTTGCCTATCAGAAAGACCACAAGTCTGAGAATGGGCTACCCTAAATTCTGGTCTTCCTTTTGTTACCTGAAGTAATTTTCCTGTTTGTTGCAGTTTTATTTCCTATAGTTCCAGATGCATTGGCCTGTGGGTTAAAAAAAAAAAAAGGCACTTGTTTAATGATGATTGTAGTATAATCATGACATAATACTCTAAAATTTCCCCTGGACTAAATGGTGCTGTTGCTGTGAGGCAAATCTGTCTCATACTCTGGAGAGGACTTCCAAATATCCAGCACAGGAGAGCCCAAATAACCCCACACAGCAGGGAGGTGGAAAACTGGGAAGAGAAATCCTTGGTTTGCCCACACCAATGGCCTCTGTCTTCTGCATGCCCTACAAATGGTAAACTCTGCATCCTTCATTGTAGATGATAAAAGAATTTGAACCTTTAATCCTTTTTCTCTAATTACTTTACATCTGTACCTTGCTTGATTTCGGTCTTAATGCAGCAAAGCTTTTTAAGCATGTTAAATGGTTTTCCTTAATCAGATCCTTGGGTTCTAATTCAAATGCTCCCAGAGGCTTTTCTTCCCTGTTTTGGACTGGTTTTCCACATTTCCAGACAGAAGCAAAACATGGTAAAATTTTTGCCTCCTTGGCATGACACACAAAACCCCCTTATCAGTGCTTGAAAGCATTTTGGCTCTTTTTCCTCTAAGTATGCTGGCAAAAAGCTGGTCTGGCATGTAGGTACAGTCAGAATAGACCTTTCCATAGGGTTCAGGAGCTGCTGCTCACACTGCTGAGAATGCTCCAGGGTGATCACTGGAAATGCAACCATGTCCCACTGCCCACCCTCACTGCTGGGGTGCTCCCCAGGGCTCTCCAGGTCCTCCTGCCTGCTGTGAACTGGCAGCACCTTGCATGTGGTCATGCAACCACTTTTCATCCTCTTCCAAGGGAAAGGACTTGGATTCTTTCTGAGTATTTGCTGTAGTTTTCATGCCACTTCAAAGCTGCTTCAGAAACTTGATTTGCTCTTGTACCACCCAAAGTTTGGTTCTCACCATCCTCTCATAACTGTACCAGCAAATAGCAACCCCTTTCCTGTTCTGCAACACCTCTTTTTTTATTACTCTGGCATTAAGCAATGTTTCCCTCACCTCTATCTCTATCTTCTCTGCTGAGGCTGTGAGGCAGAGATCCCCTCTCTCTTTTCAAAGATGGTCATGGTTTTGGGTGAGTCCTACAGGTTTCTGTGTAATACAGAGTAATATTTACTCTAATTTAGGTAACTATTAGTATTCTCTTGGTGTGTTGCCTTCTGCTCTGAAGATTTGGCGTTGCTAGGCAGGTTGCAATTGCCAAATAACCCAGTGGTACTGAAGAGCAGTCCCTAACCTTTTAAGAGGGGTAGTTCAAGCAATGTTGAAGAGTGTGTCATGATGTGCAGCATAGCCCTTCTATGGTAAAGCTGGATAATTTATACCCCTATAGAACCTCCTCTAAAAGAGTCTGCATGCTTTTAAAGGGAGCTTTATGAATCTGCTCAGGTTTTACAGAATTGTATGGGTGTTGTCCATGCTTAAAATTTTATTGGTCACCTTCATTGTGACAGAAAATTGAGTTTTTCTTTTATTAGTCTGTAATGGTGGCTGGTGTATGTCACACCACTCACAGTAAAAAAAAAAAAAAAAAAAAAACAAAAAAAAAAAACCAAAAAAAAAAACCAAAGTCTACTTTAAAGTTGGAGACTCTGCTGTATTTCATATTTCCACTGCCCCAAGGAAATAGCTTAAAATTGCTTTACTGCTTTTGAAAGAAAAACGTTCTGGCTGGATTTTGAACTGAAGTGGACTGTTGTATCCCTATTTCACATTAAAGAAGCTAAACTGTAAGGAAGAGCTGCTTCTATGCTTATCACAAATCTGTGGCAAAGAGCCATAGGTTATAAAGTGCAGACGAATTCAGAGAAAGTATCTCTAACAAAAAGTGTGGAACCAATTTCACTGCCTCTTTGTCCCTAGAATGGCCAGTGGCCATACAAGACAACAAAGGACATCCCAAGATAATTGATAGAGGTGAAAAGAGCACCCAAAGTGAGAGATGCCCCACATCTGAGAGACACAGCACATCCCCATATTTGCAGACCACAGCTCCAGACAGCAATTTTCATTTCTCCCTCATGTTCAGATTCCCTCTTTCACCTTGGACCCTGTTCCCGCTTGTGCTGAAGCTGAGAGTAAAGTCCTGGCTGAAGGCTGCAGGGCATGTTTTGTCCTTTACTTCCTCAGCCATTGGCCCCTGGGGTTGAAAGGAAAGGGTGGCTGCTTCCTACTAGTCCCATCTCTCTAGAATGCAGCTGGCAGCCTGGCAGGCTTGGTTTTTCTGTACCTGTGTGGTACAGCTCTGCATCTCAGCTGGAAATTTGAGGCGTTACTGTAATATTATCATAATCATCACAGGCAAATAGGCAAAGGATTCTGGGCTCAGTAGATGTTTTCTCTTGGGTCTGGCCACTGGTGTCTGCCTGCACGTGTTCTGTTGCCATAATCTTGCCTGAGCACATTGCAAGTGCCCACCGTTTACTTTTGGGATTCATCAAACACATCATTAAATTACTTTGGCAGGTTAATTGAAGAAGCTACATGAGTTCAGGTGTTGGGATGAGCTGAGTGATAATTCCCTCTGTGTGTTTTGAAAGCTCATCTCAAAATCAATAAGTACGAAGTTATTTTCCCCTTTTAAATAAATATTGCCACAAAGAGGCCAGTCCTTGCTGGTACAGAAAGTGCTTCTTGGGCAGTTGTGTGAAGGTATCTTTTGGAGTAGGACACAAAAGGGCAAACCATAAACCCAAATAAAAACACTTTTATAGAGCAAGTCAGATTAAAATCAAGCAGGCTGGGGAGGAAATGATGCCTGGTTTAGTGTACTCTAATTAATCTATTTTAGGTTTGCATCACTAATTAATCTCTTTTATGGTTCACATTACTGCATGCAACTCCATATTTCCAATGTGATAGCTTGTCCCAACTCCTAGCATATCCTTGTAAAATAAATAAGCACTTCTTTGTGCCTGCAGTTGTTCTCTGCAGATTTCCAATCCTTTCAATGACTTCCTTGAAATGCTGAGTAGCTGTAGTGGGAGATGGGAACTTCTGCATGATCAGAAATAACTTTTAAGAGCAATAAATGGAGCTGCTGGCTGTTTGAAGGATGTGATCCAATAACATCCCTGAGCAAAAGACTTGAGTTTGGGAATTTTAACTCTTTAAAGTCACCCTTCTCTTATGTCTAGTATTTGTGAGAGGGTCAGTGAAAGCTTTGTACATGTACTGGGGCAGAGGATGTGTGATGGCTCTCACCATGGATGGAGACATCATGGTGCAAGTGAGAGTCAGAACTGACTGGATGCTGCTATAATAAAATCCAACTGCTTGCAGTCAACTGTTTGCACAGCCCTAGAAGAATCCAGGGTTGGACAAAGTGCTTTAAAGTTGTTCTGTTTGCTGTAAAAACAAAACCCTTTGGAGGTCTTGCTTCAATTGCAAATCTACTGGATGTCTCTTCTTCCCCTCCCAGCTGTGATATCTGGCGTGGGGTACAGGTCAGGACTTAGTCTTTAAGCACTGGAATAATCTGACTTTCAAAAGTGAAGGAACTGATGGATCAGACATCACTTTAAGCCTACTCATTGGGAGCTGCCTCCATCCTAGCAGATGAATGGGACTGTGGCTGGCAGATTGTTGGATTAAAACACTCTGACACCCAATATTTTATCAAGAGGGAAGGAATGAGATTGATCAGTCTGCATAATCCAAATGCAGAGGCTGTGTTTAACTGAGCAGTAGGAAAAAGGAGGCTTCCATGTTTCTAACAGGGTCTTAAAGAGGCTTTGCAAATCCTGAGGAATCATTGATACCTAGCTGGAGAGAAGCTGTGAAAAATTAATTGCTGCTGTGTGAAGGGAGGCCCTTTCACTGTTAGGGGTGGGTAGCCTGCTGCCTCTGAGAAAGAGTGAAGGGGGAAACAAAGCATGTGTGTGAGATGCATGACAAATTAAACCTCTGGATAACCTCATGTCAGTAAATCACTTGCTTAAAACACTAGTACCTCATTCCTCAACATGCCATGAAATCGTGTAAAAGCAGGACTTCACACCCTGCATATCTGAAGCTGAAGCCTTACCTAAGTGCAGAAAATAGCAGATTTTGGGAAAACTCTAGCAGGGCTATGGTGTACCACATGGTGTACCTGAACGTGGTGGTCCAGTCAAAACATTCCATGGTTAAGGTGAAAGCAGGAAAAAAACTATGCTTATGGTAGTTGGGTACACAGAAAGTTGGGCATATTATCTTGAATCTCTACAGAAAACCACTCCAAGCTCATTTATCTGGGGACCAACCTTAGTTCTGCACCTTTGTGGCAAGCTGGGACCTTTCTGTGCAATGTAAGGTCTCTTTCCAGGCCCTCATACATGATAAAATGGTTTAATTGTAAAAGGTTCTCATTAGTTACTAAATAACCAAGATAACTACTGCTATACAGTGGCTATAGGTAATGCAGCATTCCCAATTAAATTATATATATACTGGAAGTGAGCCAGAAAGAGCACTTTGGGCAACCTTTCCTCTGCCTCCCTGTGCTGTTCCCACTGTGCAGCCTCCCAGAGAGCCCAGGCCAAATGCAGCCCATGTGTTTGGATAGATTTGCTCCTTTGCACTTCCTTTGGTAGGCAGGGCAGAAGTACAGAAGGATCTCTGTGTACGCACATGTGTATTTTCAGGCATGTGAAGGAATTCGGTGCCTCTCTTAATGCTGCTTTATTAGAGGACTTTAGATGGTGAGCTCTGAAACGGGCTCAAAAACGCAAACAAATTCTTCTGCCTCTTACATCTTTTTCTGATAATGGTTGCTCAGAAGTCCCATGTTTGAGGCAGTAAAACGTGGCTTCCAGCTGAAGCTGAGTTGTGGTGTATTTCTACTGCAGACTCCTGGGGGGTGCTGCACAGAAACAGTTCTAGGTAATCACACGCATTTCCCAAATGGTGTTAAAATTCAAATGCAGATGCAATTCTGGCAATGCCCACTGTCCTTCAGGTTCTAACACCACCACCAGCTCCAGCTAATTGTGGCCACACATAAAATGGTGAAAATAGTGGGCTATTTATCAAGTCTCATATAAAATGTTGGAAGCTGGATGTGTCTGTGATGCAGGGTTGCCCATATAGGTTGGTAGGAAGGAAAAGGAATGAAGCAGGTGGGCATAGTGTTGGGAAGCATGATTGACTGACCAGCCTGAAATGTGAACCATTGTAGGCAAGGGGAGTTGGGCAGAGGAATGTCCCCAGTGTGAATTCAAGGAAATTATGCTTTGGGGTTTGTTTTATTTCAAAATGAAAGTTTGACTGTAAACTGGATAAAGCGTTTTACCTGTAGGCATCTCTGAATCTGCAAAGGGAGAAAACAAATGGGGAGGAAATGAGGATATACAGGGCTCTATCTTGACAGAGTTTGGCCAGCAGTAACTAAGTGCAGCCTGTTTTGGAGGGTTGCTTTTGTGCACCAGAGGAAAGCTCCCATCCCTGGGTGTCCCTGCCAGGCTGTAAGCTGAGAGCTCAAACTGCTTCTTCTGTGGGTACCAGAGCAGCCTTCCAGCAGGAGTGGCTGTACTGGGGCTGTGCCTGGAGAGCTGTGAGACTCATGACCTTCAGCTTAGCTCTGGGGTTTGATCTCCTCTCTACTGTGGGAGAAGCTTTGTGTGGTTTGTTTTACTCAGTCAGTACAGAAATGTGCACATCTCTTTTTCCAGCCTGGGACCATTCTCGTCTTGAAGTCTTGCTGAACAAATGAGATATTGTTCACTAGTTCTGAGAGCTGTTTGTTAGTTAAAAAAAAACACTCCTTTCTCTCTTGTAGCAAAGAAAGTTAATTGAAGTAACAACTAGTTTAACACTATCTTGTTTAAAAAAAAATTCTAATAAATGTTTAACACTTTAACAAAGTTCAGTACACGCTCCAGCAGCACTGCATCTGTATTTCCTCTGCTCTTTTTTTAAGCTTGGCATACAAAGTACCATTTAAATACCATGGTGAAAAGGGCAAGCATTCAATTTAATGCCTTTGAAATTATTCTGGAATTAAATCCTGGGCAATATATCTCAGTCGAGCAGTGTTGCATGTAGCCACATGCAGCTAATGAGCCATCAAAGGCAATGCTTTAAATCCCCATGCATACAGTATACACAGATCCTTTATTTCTGCTGTCATAACACAAATCATGAACCTTGATTCTGAATCAAACATAGGTAAAAGAAAGAAAGGAGAAAAAATAAAACAAAAGGAAAAAGGAGGGATTACCTTTGAGGCTAATTGGAAAGAAATTTGAAACAACCGTGGGGGTTTCTTTCAACACCATTAATCACCTCTGCTGGAACATCCTTCACAACCCAAGCTTTTCTTGTCCCTGTTGCTATTTTCCCTCTTTAACATGGTACAAAATGTACATAGTCTTTGTTGTTCTTGAAAGCCATTTCTCTCATGCTGTGATGGAAGGGCTCAGAGCATGGCCTGTCACAGCTCCCTTTGGGCTTGGCGGGGCTGCAGGTTTTCTGCCTTCCTCTGGTGCCCTGAACTTACCACTAAGGACACGGCTCATCCTGCCCTGCAGGCTGGTGGGGAGAGATGCTGATGTCTTCTACATTGTCCAGCACAGCATGGCTGAGACCTCATTGCAATGCAATGAACAAAAGAAGCCAGAATGGGAGGGAGGAAGATGTTATTTGTGTACAGAGCCAAGACATGGGTTCTGCCAGCATTTCCTTCCTCTACCTTGTTTTCCCCCAGGCAAGGTAAACATGTGCAACAGCTTTGGATCCACGCTGGTTGCCTCCAGGCTGCTTAATGGCCAGTGTAAAATGAGTGATGGCTGTTAGCCAGCTCCACAGCCATGAGCATTCACCTTGCTAAAATCCTTGAGATAGCTGGAAGGAGCAGCCCCTGCTGAGGGCTACCCAGGGCTCCTGCTACCCACAGGCAGAGCATCGGCACTGGCTGTGTATTGAAATAGGTGACCTTGGCCACCTTGATTTCCAGAGGGACTATAGGGATATCAAAGTAGGTTATTCTCAACCTGTTTTCCATTTGGTGGTTGAGCTATTTTCTGGCAAAACATCTGAATGGTCACTCAGTGTGTGGATTATTATTATTATTTTAAATTTAAAGGTGAGAAGTCATAGCATGTAAGCAGGCTGGTAGCTGTGAAGTGAGGGGCTGTGCACTCCACCTATGTCATTCCCAGTGTCTTTTCTTGGCTGGTTTATGCCTTGAACAGCTTTATGGGGAGGATGGCTTTTAATGACCCATGTCAGATATCCTTTAATTGCACGATACTGATGGAAGCTGGAAAATGAGCAACTGTGAGAAGAACCATTGCGTTTGGTGAAAGGTGTTTGTAGGCTCACAGGTAGCGGTTGCTTTAAAATGCCAAAGAGAGTTAAAAAGTTGGGAGCAGGGAAAGGTTGTTATTGCTGGTACAGCTGCATCAGTCTGGCACAGAGGAATTAACCTGTCCTGAGATGTTAGGGAGGGGATCACTCAAACCCAGCCTTAGCCATGCAGGGGGAAAACTTTCCCCCCAGCACAGAGGTGTGTTGGGATGCTGTGGCTCAGTGCCTGTGCACTGCTCCCATGTACTGCAAAGCCACATGCAGATGTAGATCATGTACATGTGTGGAAATGTGCTCATTTGCAGTATTCTCAAGTGGTGAGTGACGAAGCCCAAGTTGGAATTTGTAGCTATGATAATGCTTTCAAAAATAATTAATAATCTAGTAAGCAACAATGAAAAATAGGAGAGACAAGGAGAGATCCGTACGTGTCCTTCAGCCTGCTGCATTAACCAGGGTATTCCCAAGCTCTTATTGTTTATCTTTGTAAGGTGATTTTTGAGCAAAATAATGTTTGTGCATTCTTATTTAAACGTTATCATCAGTTCTCACTAATGGAGTGCTTAAGACGTTATAACATTTAGCAGGCTTTGAGTTTTTTCTGGCTTTGATCCTCAGGCAATATGACTCAGATTTTTTGTGAGATCTTTAACTTTCTGACAAAAGAGGCATAGAAAATAAATCAAGCTTTACTATTGTAATTAAAACAGCATTTTCTACTTTAAAGTGTTTTTGTCTATGTGTTTGCATAGCATACACAAATCTCCAGGTTTTTTTGCTATAGTGGAAATTCTATTCATATCTTAAAAAAAAAGAAAAGAGAGACTGGTCATCTCTGTATTCAGCGTACGTTAATGTGATCAATAGAGATATTTTCCCCATTCCATTGCAAATATTTATAAACTACACACTGCTGCAATTTGCTTTAAAATGTATTTTCTCTCGCAGGGTTTTCCCGTTTGTCAGGGTATTTATCCAACTGGAAAAGGGGAATGTGTTAACAGAACAAGCTAGAAGGATACAAATAATCCTCTTTCTGCCCCTCTGTGGGAATAATGTGAAAATTTATAGATCTGGAAAGCTTTCAGGAGTCTGTAATAAGTAAGAGCCAAGCCATTCTCTTTGTGCTGATGCCATTTCTTGCTTTGACCCGAACATCCATCAGCTAGGAGCTGTAACACCAAGGAGACTGAATCAAATCAGTCATCTGTATTTAAGCCAAATTTGCGGGTGTTTCCTATTAAAATTGCAGTAGAGCAGGAACAAAGGTGCAGAGCCCCGCAAAGGTAACGCTGTTCACAGCACACGGCAAAAAAAGACACTTCAGTGCCATCATCCTGGGGAGTGGGAAGCAGGTGGCTGATTGTTTTCAGACATTGCTGTGAAGTTGCTTGGGTCAAACACAAGACTTATTCGTCAGGCTTGTCTCAGGCAGCCAGCGGTGTCCCCGTGTGGAATTGCACAGTGTTTCCAGGCCTTGGCTGCAGTCGCCTTTTGCCAAACTGTTTTATGTGGAAGGTGGGTAGGATTTTATGAGAAGTGAAAGCACGCTGATAACACAAAAGAGGAGGTTCCAATGAGCTGCTCTCGCTTATTGAAGCCAACTGATGGAGTGGGGAAAGGAGGAGGGTTAACACAATCCGGTGGGAAAGCAGAGAGCAGAAAAAGCACTTCAAAGCAAAGGCTGAGCAGGGGTCAGGAGCGGTGTCAGGTCCAAAGAGAAATGGAGAGGGGAAAACCTGAACTCCCAGCGACTTCCCTGACAAAGAGAGTAGTGTTAGGTACTAGAGGGAAGAGGGGAGACTGGCTAAAATGGACACACCACAGGGAAAAGATTAGAGAAATCTGGGAGAAACAAAACTCACTGTAATTTTAAAAATAGGAAAAGAAAAAAAAGAAGACAAGTGGGGTATCTCATGAAAAAAATAAAGAAAGCTGTCATGTTGTCCTTTCTTTTCTGAGTTTCCAGGAAGCAGGTAGGAGCAGAGCTCCTGAAAGTGAGTGGGAGTGTGTATCTTGTAAGTGGAGATGCAAGGTTGAGTTTTAGTGTAGCTCATTCTTCATACAACTCTGTCATGTAAAGGTCACATTTGAGTCTGTTGTTGTTGTTGGCTTAGGACTGAAGGCCCAATTCTGACCGGGGCAGAAGTTCCCCTTTCTGTGATGTGCTAACAGCCTAAGTTAAAGCTGCAGCATAGATCCTCAATTCCTTGCTCACATATAGCCAAAACTAATCAATAAAACATATTTAAAGACCCGCCTGGGATCATAGATCCTATAAAAGCCTTCTAGAATGTTTAGTTTTACTGGAGTGATTTGCCTGAGGATGTAGGGCATGAAGCAACTGCATCCTACAGCAGTAAATTGTCACAGAGGAACTGGAAAGCTATCTGTTATAAAATGTCCTTAATAAAATTATGCATTGTCTAAGGATGGAGGCAAAGCAGCCTCAAGCAAAGAATGTAGGGCAGGAAAAATGAATTGTGTTAAACCTGGCTTTGGAGGGGAAGAGGAAATAAGTGTCAAGTGTGAATAAGTGTGACACGAGGACATGTGTTGGCTGTGCTGGGGTCACATCCACGCACTGCTGTGTCCAGACGCCAGGGCTGGTAGGAAGTGGGGCATAGGACCACCTCCGTGGCCACACATGCAGCTTCACAGCAGGAATGTTGAGCATTATTTTTAGGAGAAGTCTGACTAGCTGATATCAAAGCAGAGAAGAGGCTCCTACTGACTTGTGCTGAAGCACTGGCCCTTTGCCTGGTTGCTGGCAAGCTGCTTGGCAAGCTCTCGGGGAGTCTGGGTTTATAGGGTCTGCTGGCTCAGTGCCTCCAGCCATTCAGGCTGCTCCTGACTCTGGTATCCACAGGTTTAGCATAGATGTGTCCCAGCAACTGCCTGGGTTGAGGGTACCCAGCTCCATAGTTTCCTTTTGGAGAAGCCAACAGTTTGGCAGCCTCTGCTGTGCCCTCCTGACAGCCTGGGAATGGACCTGGGGGCACCCGGCTCCCTCTCTGGTTACTGCGAAGGAAAGATGAGTGCCTGGCACCTCAAGGGATCAAAAAATGGGAATATCAGCTGTTGTCTAATTTGGAAAAACTTAATATTGTTTTGATGGTTTTCTCTCATTTCCTGTCTGTAAAGAGTGCTTTAATTTCTGATTTTCTCTCCAAAACAGAGTGATGATAATTTTATTCCAAACTTCCCATGGACTAAATTTCAGCCATTCTACCCTCTAGATTAATCAGATTTTCTGTTCCATGTCCTTTTTCCAGACCACAGTCTCTGTTTTTCTGTGCTTGTCCAACTGTTCCCTCCACCCTAGAGAGATCCCAAAATACAGTAAAATCTTATGGTTAAGAGAAAATTCCAAGTTAGGGAGCAAATTAACACAGAAAACTTAAATGCTGAATCTCAGTATGGGAGATGGTGGGTTCCCCTCTCATTGTGATGATTTCTGAGCCAAAATCTCAATGATGAGGTCATACTGTCCCCCAATGAAAAGGTGAAATACATAAACAGTCTAGAAAGTGACAGTGCACCAGTGTTTGGCAGAGTACTAGTTGTTAAGAAATCTCCAGTTATAGAAGAGTCAGGAAGGACTTTCTTCATTTGTTTTAATGTTGTGGAGTGCTAGATATCCACAGCAGGCAAACATGCTGTGTGCTCAGAACAAGTGCACTGCTGATTCTGGAGATTGCTGGATTCTTCAGCCTGGGCAAATGCACGGAATGGTGGTTTCATCATTCCTGTGCAGATAATATCTCAGTCCAAAAGCTTCAGTTTTCCCCTCACTGGCATGAGTGTCCTAGCTAGCAGAGGAAGTGGCAGAATGCTCAAGAGACTTGCAGGTGCCCTGGGTGACATGCCTTGTTCTGGGACACCAGTCTGGTGTCTGCAATAACTCAGAGCAGTGTGGGTTCTGGGAGCTGATGAGGTTTGCACCTTAGTCATGCAGCATCTTGGGGATGAGAAGATGTCCTGAAGAGTCTCCAGTGTATCAAAAAAAGAAAGGATTTGATGCAAGAAGAATGCCCCTCTGTATGTCCTTAGCAAGTTCATTTATTAAATGCCCTCTGTTTCAGGGGGTCTGTGATAGAGTGTTTGGTAATTTAAATTAGTAGGTCAGGTTGATGTGTTATGAGTGCCCCTTCTCACACAGCAGTACTATTTTTAATCAAACTGTTAAATAATAATGCTTTTAAAAGAAACAAAAGCCACTTCAGGAGAACATTGTGTCCTGAAGTACCCTGAACAATAATGCTGCTCCAAATTCCTGCTCTGTGTGTGGTGAAGAGACCAGGACAAGCATGGGACTTTCTATTATGAGACCTGAGCCACCGCCACCGGTGAGAAATAGAGGAAGAAGGGTGGAAGGGAGTCTATAACAACACAGAGGCAAGGCTGCTGTCTGAAACTGGTCCTTTATATAACCTGAGGTGTCAGCAATACTTTTAGTGGGGTTTATTTTAATGGCTCTTACTAGTTACGACTGATTGGCAGCGGTGGGACTCACACCCTGCCTTGGAGAGGCAGCTCGGAGCGGGCAGTGGCACAAGGAACATCCACACCCTGCCACCAGCCACTTTGGCTGGAGGGGACCGTGGAAGTTGTTCACCCTTTCGTGCCCTTTGGCTCCCTGCTCTCCCTGCTGAGCCTGGCGAAAAGATCTCCAATTACCTCCAATTGCAGTGACGGTTCCGCGCGGGGTCAGACACTCGTCTGCTGCGGCGGGAACGAGCCAGGCGCCTCATTAGGCCACCAAGCTGCCTGTCAGTGGTGGCTGCTCTGCCACAGCAAACCTGGCTCGCTGCTGCACAGCCATGGCTCTGCATCTCCACCGTGGCTGCAAGCCTTGTGCGGGAAGGCTGATGTCCAGAGGGATGGTCAGAGACCTTTGGGTGGCCCCACTGGCACCCATGTGCTTCTCCATCCTGAGATGTATCTTTACAAGCGTTGTATAAAATTTAGTGATCCAAAGACAGACTCAGTCCTTGGACAGGTCCAAGCCAGATTAAGTGGTAGTCTCTGATGCCACTACAGTGTGAAGAAGCAGTCAATCCCTTTTTCATTTTTATGTTGTCCCTGCACAAAAGGCTTGTGGATGCTGTAGTACAGCTTGCTTGTTCAGGTTAGAAGAAATCTGGAGTTTGGTGGATTCTCCAAGGGATGGATATATACACAAGCAAACAGGGGTTGTGGAAAGGTGGGAAGCTGGAAGGGAAGTAGTAAAATCATGTTTTGTGTAGAAGAGCTGATGTGATTTCCCATCCCCAAGAGAAAGAACAGTTCTATAGTACCTACAGTTACTACAACCAAAATTATGGCTAAATAGGTCTCAGAGGAGCTGGGAGAAGGAGCCAGAAAAGTGTTAATTACCATTGTTTCAAAAATCTCTGGTTCTAGAAAGATTAGCATGTCCTACAGAGAATGGCAGCACTGAGAACTGCTCTCTTCCTTTTGTGCAGCATGACTACACAGGGATTATTTTTGTGCTGTAGGATTATGTGTTACTCACTGAAGTTTGAGATGTCCAAAAGTCAATGGGATTTATGCATCTGATTTCAGAAGTGACAGGATTTTGCACTCCCTGAGAGAAGACAATTCACTTCTGAAGTGGTTACTCAGGGAGAGCAAAATTGCACATCCTGTTCTTGCAGGAGAAGTTTTACTTTCATGTCTTTGCCAGTTAGAAGTTCTAGAATGCAAATGCAGCTTTGGGGTACCTGGCTATGAGCTCTGTGTGCCTTGGTAGGGAGATGTTAATCCCACTTCCGAGGCTTCCAAGCAGCTGCCTGCAGCAGCTTCTAAAGATGTAGTCATAGAGATGTTTCAGGAGTCTTCCCTCTTCTTCTAAGACGTTCAGTAACACAAACAGCCCCTTAAAATGGTCTTACTCTAAATACAATTGAGCTCACTAGTTTGCAATTCAAAAGCAAGCGGTAATAAAACACTCCTAGAATGTAGAAGCTTTCTCTTAGCCCTACCAATAAACCCTTCAATTATTTGTACATTGCATTTAATTAGACTTTCTTTTATTGTGATTAAAAAAAAAATTCAGCTGGTGTGCTCATTTAAGCAAGATGTTGGTGTCACTTTTTTTTTTTCTACTCTGTGGTGCTGCATCCATCCTTGTTCCCCAGGAATGTGCTTCTTGATGAAGTTGAATTTGGGTTGATGGCTGGTTGGTTTTTATGGCCTTCCTTCTATTCCAGCAGTTTGGTGCCTGGGGTAGCAGAAGGTTTCCTGAGGAGATGAGTCCGTGTGACATTCTGTCTGTTCCCTTCTCCCTTCTGTCATTGCCTTCTGCTGCCTCTTCTGTTTCTTCTTCTTTTGTAATGGCTGTTCAAGGATGATGGGGCCATTGTTGGTTACGACACACTGGACCCTCAGTCCGGATTGCTGCAGTTCATTTTCTAGAATTGCTGTGTCCTGCTGAAAGAATGTGAGCAATATTTATGTTATTGTGTATTACAATAGCAGCCGGAGGCCCAAAGCAAACACAAGGGCCTTTGTGCTTGCCATCGTGCAAACAGAAGCCCTCCACCATGAAACATCAAAACGCACAAGACAGGCATTGAGTTAGGGAATGTCCAGTCACTGGGAGTTTCCCACTTCTTAAGCAGTTGTATTTGGGACTGGTATTCTCTATATAGAGCTGAAATAATAATTTCCTCTGTCCATGTTGTTTCTAAATCTTTGTCATATGTGAAAAATTTGTCTATTTTGGTGTTGAGCAACCATAAACAGCCTTTCATTTTACTTTTTCTTTTTATATGCCCTTTTCTCTGAGATTGTGTGTTTCAGTACACTCACTTTCTTCTCATCTCCCTTTCTTTTGTTAAAGCACAGGCTCACAGCAAGTCCATTAGGCCCAAACCAGCCATCACACCTTTTATTTCCTCTTGAGGGATCATTTATGTGTGTATCACTGTCATCAAACTCATTAAAAAAATGCTTGTTTAAAAATCTGTGCGATTGGTCACATTTACATCACCAGATGGAAAACTGACTGAAACTCCTTTCAAAACATCATTGGAAACCTGTGCTTTACCTCCCTATTTTGTTTAGAGGAACCAGACTTAGAGCAGTATATCCTCTTTCTCTAGAAAGGTTTTGCTTTTTATGTTGATCTAGGCTGTGGAGTACTTTTCCTTATAGTGGGTTAATGCACTGCAAGACTTGGGGCAGCCTGAAGCTCTGGGGGTCTGGAAAAGTCAGCCATGAGTTTAATCTCTACAAAAAGCTGCTTAATACTCAGCAGAGACTCAAATAAGAAGTATATCATACTGCAGAACTTAGTCCACAGGAGCAGAGAGTGAAAGATTAAGGGTAGCTTCAGTCTTTGAGAGACTGTCCTAAGCAGGCTGAGACAGGAGACCAAAGAAATCAGAGGATGGCTCTGAAGGGGTGCTGGTCAGCCTCCACCACACACTGTGAATCTTCAGCTACCAAAAACTCAGGAGGTTTAGCATGTTCCCATCCTGAGGAACTGAAATATAATGTAAAAAAAAAAAAAATCACTATCCTCAACAGAGAAATTTTGCAACTATTCTATTATTCATTTTCTGCGTTATAAGGCCTTTGCATCTCACAGGTGTCTTGGGGTGACCATAGTGAAACAGTAGAAGTGTATAGAAACTTATAGTTCATTTGGTAATTTGGAGATGTGTTGATAAAGCATAAAAAGTAAAAGCTTTTCTTTCTTTCCTGAAGGGACCAGTTTTGTGTTTTTTAAAAAAAAAAGAACAACAAAAAAAGAGTCTTTGGATTAAAGTAGGTGACTACAGGCACCATAGCTCTTCCAGACACTGGTCCCCAGTGCTTTCCTGTGTGAGAGAGGGACCCTCTTACCCTGAAAGTAGAGCAAAACCTAAAAAAAGCATATATTTGACCTGTATCCTTCTGGATATCAGTGATGACAAGGAGCAGTCAAAGTTCCCATTCCCAGGACAGCCTCATTCAAGACTCCACGGGTGAACAGGAGCCATAACTGGTGATTTCACCTGTAAAACAGCTCAGCTGAAGAACAGATTTTTGGCTTGGCCCTCTCCTAGCCTACGGGGTCCAGTTCACTCGAGGTAAAGAACATCAGTCGTTCTCTGCCAGCTGAGTGCCTGGGAATTAGGGTGCACCTGGTTACCAGGAGCCTTTGATGGATCTTTTCCATCAGTTAAAGACTACACAAAGAGCCGCATTTTCCAAATCTGGGGCAGAAAGTGTATGGAAAACATTTGAAAAAGTCTACCTGGCAGTTAATGCTGGTAAACTCTATTTTAAAGCCCTTGATAAGGGCTCCAATGTTGCATTAGTTACAGATGTCATGAGGACAAAACCAAATGTCAAAATGTTCTTAGAGTAAGGCAGTAAAGCCTTAGGTACATTCTGTTACCATAAGACGGATTTTTGTCTTTGTGGCACTCTTGCACAAACCAGAAAGTCAGCTTTTGAATAGGATATTAAAAAAAAATTTGAAAAAATCAGCATCTACACCAGATTCAACCATACCAATTAAACTTCTGTGTTGTCAGAGGCATTTCAATTAAATGTGTATAATTTTAAATATGGTATTGTGCTTTTTTCCCACGCTTTTAGTAACTTTTTCTTACCTCATGAGCATCTCACTTTTCCTATGAGAACCACTATTATGCAGACCTCATACTCACTAGGAGCTTTGTTGCCAGAGGTGTCAGCTCTTGGGAACAGTTGCTTGCTCTCTGATGGAATCCACTCTCTTGGGTTTTCAGTGGTCAAGTTCATCCTTTTGTGTGCACACCTCCTCTACTGATGTCAGTAACTGCTGCACAGGAATAATTAAAAGTGCAGTTGGTCCTGATAAGTAGAGTAACTTGACTTTTATATGTATTGCTGATATGTAGATGTGGGGAAATATTTTTCTCTTTCTGCATTATCGTTGCTGAAACTGTGTCTTTATTTTTTTGGACAAAAACATAGCAAGAGAATGTTCAGCACAAAACTACGATAGTCTTGTACCCAAAACATAAATGATGGGCTCCAATAAGTTGTAGATGTATTTGACTGGGAGTAAAGTTACAGAGTATGCCCCATGTTAAGCAAGTGACTTCTTTAGGACAAAGGTAATAGTTAGAAATGGAACTTTTCGAGGTCCTTCTGAGCTTCTAAATCTCTTTTTGTCTCTGTCAGGTGTGATGATACAGAATGTGGTTTTGGAGATCTTGCAAGATGTAGCCATATTTACTTCTTGTTAGGGTTTTGTAGAAAAATATTATATTGGTGCCTAATAATTTGTATGGGAATACTTATTCCTTGCACAGTAACATTATTAAAAATGGCACTACAGGAGGTTTTGAAAACTACTTTCTACCATGTTTATCTGTGGCTGCCATTTCATTTCAGACTGGGCATAGGAAGAACCCACAACCATGGTTACCTAATGGTGCCAGAAGAGCACAATCCTCTTTCACCTTTCATTGCACTGTTAATGGTAAAGTATGAATCACAGTTATCGCTTGGTGATGTATGGGGATTCGGATGTGCGTATCTGTAAGTAATGAGAGGGAGTTGCATGGCTAATTCCCTGTGCACTGCTGACATCCTGTCCACAGCTTTGTCCCTGATCTTTTACTTACGTGTCTCAAACAGCCGGTTATTGCATTACATCCTTGTATTATATAAATAAAGCCTTGACCTTTGTCCTTTACAATATTGGTTCAGAGCGGTTTTAATTCAATTTAGAAAAGAAACCTGAGCATTAAAACCATTTGAATCTCCTTACGCACCTTAAACGTTGATGGGACTATTTCTGCTTAAGAGAAAGCACTAAGGCTAAGAAATTGCCTTTTGGCTTTCTGTCATTGACAAATGAGTGCGTGTTTCTTCACACTGAAACTATGCAGGAAGCCCTCTCTGAGCAGGGAGTACACGTACTCCTCTGCATTGCAAAGCAGCATGGGTCTACAGAAATTATTAGCAGTGCAGTATTTTGTTTATTATTTCATCAAACAATTCTGAAACAATAACCCTCCTCAGGCAAGTTCCTTCCTCTGCTGCAGGCGAATCTCCAACAGTTTTCTTATTTTTCCCCATCACCATGTTCTGTAGCTTACTTAGGGCTTGTGTCTGTGATCCTCCTGCTCTGGCCTTAGAAACATGGCAGTGCACTAAGACAGAGAGCAGCTCATGGGTATTACTGGTGTTAGAAGCTCAGGTCCTCTCCAGGAAAAGTCTGATCTCTTTTCCCTGTCACCATCCATGTGGTTGCGTTGGTTTTTTTCCCAGTGTGTGTATTGGAAGTGGAGGTAAGCATCTAAACCCTGTTACTGTTGAGCTTCAGTTCCCCACTGATCTAAAATGAGGATAAAGGTGCTTAATTATCTTCTGTGGATATTGTGGGATAAATGCATTACAGAGTTGGAGTATTAGAGATAGGCACAATCTGCCTCCTATTAAAATCATCATGACTATAATGCCAGTAGCACCTCTGTGCAAATCCAAGCAAAAGTAATTTTTTTATAATGATGGAGATACGGATCCTCTAATTATCCAGGACAACTCAAATTAGCACCACAAATAACTGCTAAAAGTTGAGACTGCATGATGTGAAACATAATTGATTTTTAATATGTTAGGGCACAACTGCTGTTAAGTAATGCACAATGTTATTTTCTCCTGTTGGACATTTAGCAACGCTTTGAAGAAACCTGGATTCATACCATTGCTAGAGATCTTGGGGAGCAGAACTCTGGGAGAAACAAGGAAAAAAAAAACAATCTTACAGTTTGCTTGAATTTTTCACCTGTTGCCACTTCCACTTTGTCTTATTTAATTAGAACTGACTTTAAATCAATTTTATATTATCTGTAGATTTTAAAATGGGTGCAGTTACAAAATCAAAAGTAAGAATTTTTATTTTTATTTAATTCTTCATTTCAGATTTATCCCATTAGTAGAGAAAAAAGGATTCCTAGCAAACCTCCATAGGTTCCCTTGGGGAGAAGTAAAATAAACCTTGAGCACTGATAAGCTGACTTACTCCATTTATATTCCCCTTTTCCCTTTACTTTTGGGACAATTATGTATAAGCAGTGATTGCATGAACCTGCCTGGATTCCATGTAAATGATATGACTTTGGCATATGGGAGTTTTTGTAAACCTTGTTTAAAACAAGGCATTCTTCTATGCTTGGCAGAGGAAGGATACAGAGAGCTTTTGTACCTCAGTTGCATCAAATTGAATTTTTGTTTAATCACCCTGGAGAAGAATACACTTGATGGCATTCTGTGAGTTCTGCAGTTATTGTTTTTGGGTAGACCTGGTGGGTAATGAATGACCTGACTCCTCACCACTGATACCCAGCCTCCCCCTTGAATTCACCAGCTCTTCTCCCTTGGGCAAACCTGCTCCACCTGAGTAGTAATTGTGCAATAGTCAAAAGAAAAGAATGTAAGGGAATAGCCATTAATAACAAAGTTGGCAATCCCCTGCGAGGAGAGTTATTTTCACATGAAAATCTTCTCCAAAGAAGTAATGAAGCCTTGCTTCACTTGAAGTCTTAACAGGTAATTGCACAGAAGGTGATTTCCAGGTAAAGATTTTTTCCCCTGAATGTAAGGTGAATATTCGCTATTTAAAAACAGACAAAAAGCCCAAACTGTCAAAGAATTAGCACCCAGGGCAGAAGTTTAATGCTTGGTTTTTTTTCCTAATAAGATCGTGCTAAAAAGACAGTAACTCTCATATGACAGATTATTAATCCTCCAGAAGAGAGAAACTGATGAAAGCTTGTGACTGTTACTGCATGTGGCTACATGGAAGTACATTTAATTTAGAAGAATATCAAATCTGATCCCTTCTGTCCCCTTTTTCATTTACAGAAAACAGTAAAAGTAAGGCCAGAACTAAAAAAGAAATATTGTGCTGTCATCAGTTTAGACATTTTATTGGAAAATATTATGGAAAATATTAAGGGGAAAGAACATTTTAGTATGCTCAGTTTTCACTCATAAGCTCCAAGATTAAAGTAGTCGCTTTAATTAATCTAGTCTCAATCCTCAGCCAAAAAACAGTGGAAAGGAGCCCTGTTCTGTTGGGGTCTTAAATTGGCAGAGTCACAGTGAGTATCAGAAAGCTCAGAGGAATCACAATCCTTGGCCTCGGTTTATGAGCTGATTACCAACTTGACAAATGCAAAGCCAATTTGACAAATGTAACTTTTTCAGTGGTGGACTCATTCTGATGAAACTGCGTTTTCTGGCAGTGGTAAGAAAGGAGTTAAACTGCTGCTGGTGCCTTCCTTCTGAAGAAGAAACAATGGTGCATCTGCAGCCAGCCTTTCCCTGGTGCTCTGGTGTACAGTGCTGGGCACAGAAGAGATAAGCCTGTCCCAGCAGGCAGAGGAGGTAATGCTATTAGTCAGGAGCAAGAAATGCTCATCCCGTGTTTGCACCAGCTACTAGAAAGTGATGCGTGACATCCTACACCGACAGGATGAACACATCTCATTCTTACTGAGCCCTACAAGCATGTGGGGGCAGACTTTTGCCCACCCTATTTTTATTGAATCCGTGTGTTAGAGGCTTTGTTTTCACTGTGGTCAGCACAATCTCTGACTATACATGTCCACACAAACAGGTGCAAACATCTGGTTTGCCATCCCCATCTGGATGTGAGGCAGCCGTGCCTTCACTGCTGAGGCAGCGTAACCGGGGCTCGGTGACACAAACAAAAAGGGACTTCCCAGCTGCAAGCACTTCACATCTGGTGAGACCCAAGCGAATGCATGGCTGTCTCTCCCCATATGTGTAGATATATCAAACGTGAACATGAATTCAGTTAATTTTCACATGTTTGTTTCAGCTTACCCTGTCTCTGCGGAGGCCTCTCACAGCCCTCCTCCTTCTTGATCTTGCTGGGAAAGCCTGGATTTATTACAACTTAGACTCATACTGGGGTGCCAGAAGTGGGACAGTGGCTTCATAGCAGTATCAATGAGAAAGACAAGCCAGGCTCGAAGGATATTCAGCCTCATCAACCCATGTTGTCAATTTATCAGTCACTGCCACAGAGAACAGGGAACCAGACTAATGGAAGGGGAAGGCTCCTTTAAAAAAACACCCAGGAGGTCATAAAATTTCACTTAAATCGGGAGGAGGGGCTTACTTGTCAGTCAGTGCTTTCCTGCTCACAGTGTCCCTGGCATGGCTTTTTAGATGAACACATCCCTAAATACAGTATCTGAGATAGGAAGTGATTCGATGCTTGCTCTTTTAACCAGAACCAAGGAAGAGGAAAATATCAACGATTTCTCATACGTGTACTAAATGCACACGTTGTGATTATTCACATATATTTTTTTTCCTGTGAGTATCTGGAAGTACCACTTGAAGCAGCAGCACAGCGCTCTGCTAGTGCAGCACGCAGGTGGTCGAGTGTCAGGAGAGGAAAGCAAGGCGGGGAAAAGCTACCTTGCTTTGTATCTGCATCTGTAAGTGCCAGGGAGGTTTGGGGTGCCTCGCCCCGTGCCAGGGTGCGGTGCTGTGCCGGGGCGGTGGCCGCGGGACCGGGCTCTCCTTCCTGTGCGCGGGCGGACCGGGACAATGGCCCAGACCTGGCCAGTGAATCAGAGCTCGGACTCGCCCTGCAATCAGCTCCACAGCGCTCGGAAACGAGCCACCTGCCCCGCTTCCTCTCATTTAACGGGTTTATTTTTAAGTGGGAAAGGCTATGAGCTTTGTTCCTTTTTCTCAGGGACTTTGTGTCCTTTAGAGATCCCTGAAGGTTGAGGTGCGGGTACGAGCACCTCAGGGACCCTCCTTCGGGAACCACGTCCTGGTGTCTTCACTCAGCACCAGGCACCGAAGCTGAGGTTATTCATGGGATACACATGAACCAAACTGCTGAGCAACTTGGCAGAGTCTCCTGATGCTATCTGAGCTTCCTTCCACCGCGTTCCCAAAGAGAGCAGTGGAAACTGTTACTAAATTAAAAAAAAAAACTAACTCCTGGCTCTGCTGAGCCTGTATTGTCCATGCCTGCATCTGGTGACTGGTACTGTGGTCCTGGTGAGAGGTGAGGCTCTTGGGCTGGGAGGCAGCACCATTGCAGTTAGTTTGATCTGGACTTTTGCTGAGATCTACAGCTTTTTAGGCTGTAAGCCTGCCTTACTGTCCATTTGTGACCATACACTCTGACACTTCTACTGTACATTTTGTGTGAGAAAACTGTGAAACTAAGGTCTGTCTACGGATCAGTGGTACTTCCCCCATGGGGTTACTCCTCTCATGAGTAGGATTTGAGGTGCTCCCAGACCGTGAATCAGCACAAAATAGTCCATCTCAGATACTGCAAATCTGATTTTCAGGAGTGTTCCTTCATAAATCAGCTCTGGATACATCAAAGTGGTCTAATGTAGTAGATGCTTCTTTTCCATATTTTGAAGGAATGTGTTGTGTTTGTGCTCTTCTATTTGGCAATTTCTCAGTCTCCATCCTGCACTTTATTTGTCTATGGGAAGACAGATGATCTAAGTCCTGCCTGGGTGCTGCAGGTCTGGATCTGGATCCCAAGTGAGATGCCTCTATGAGATGATGTGGTTTCTGGGACCTGAACTGGTTTCTGTGGCACAGCACCACACTGTGTAGATGTGCTGGTTTCCTCATATGTCTATCTTGGGGATCTCCAGCACATGTCAGCATTAATGGTGTAGGCATGCCTATGTTTGCAAAGCACCAGCAGTAATTAATGATTAAGTAGGAAACAAAGGAATGCATGTAAGATCCTTTCTTAGAGCAGTTCAAGGTCTATCCATGCTTACAGCCCCCTCCTTTTATTCTGCTCTTCTCTCTGTATATACTAATTTGAAGCACCAATTTAGCTACTTCAGCATCAATTAATCCATGTGTTTCAACCTGCTTGGCCATCCTCTTTTTTTCAGGTTAGAATAGCTTCTGGGAGGTGGTTCTTTACCTCTCACTGAGCTTTTGCCAAACCAGTAGTATTCTCAGAGAGGAATGTCGAGTGCTTAACAACAATTAGTTTTAGTCAGAGAGAGAAAAAATAGCACACCACCACATGTGTCAGAACAAAGCCTGTCTGTGTGAGGTTTGGGTGGATTTTAACCATAGCACCACTTGAAGGATATGTACATTATACCTCTTTCTGTGAGGAAGGGGGGGCTAAGGGAACTCTCCTAAAGCTAGAAAAGATGCACATTTCACCTCTACAAAAGTGTGCATGTAGGTAATTGGAGAGAATGGCCCTGCATGTCCTTCATTTTTACATGGTTATCATCGTTTGCAAAGCTCTGCAGATGCAGAAGTAAAGATAGACTGGACTGAATCTAAAATACCAAGTCTTGTCACTTCTGTGATCACAGAATCACAGAATGGTTTGGGTTGGAAGGCATCTTAAGATCGCCCGGTTCCAACCCCACTGACACAGGCAGGGACACCTCCCACTACACCAGGTTGTTCAAATCTCCATCCAACCTGGCCCTGAACACTTCCAGGGACAGGGCATCCACAGGTTCTTGGGTTTTCTGGGCAACTTGTTCCAGTGCCTCACCACCCTCACAGTAAAGAATTACCTATCTTCTGTGCTAAAATCTTGGTGGTCTTTTAGGCATTTAAATCCTGTTACAAGGCCTGAAATTTTCTCCAATGAATGAGCCGGAGGTCTGTGACACCCATCTAAACTCAATAGATTTTATTCTGTTCTTCTAATCTTTCCTCTCTCCGCCTCTTCACTCTATTTTTAAATATCCTTGTAAATTCTTACTTCAGCCATTGTTCAGGAAGCAACTATTGGTGTAAATCACGTAAACAAGGGAGCATTGCACAAGGGTAATGCCTGTCAATATTCTTTGGTATTTCTAGCTATGAGTTTATTTCTCCTTTCTTGAATACCTTTTTTTTTTGGACTTAACCCTTTCTTTCCCTTTTAATGTTTGTCTTCTCCCAGCTGATAAATGTAGGGTTCCAATCTATTTCTTACAAAACATGAACCAGCCTGGTTTTTCTCATTAACTTTCTCATTAGCATAAGCACCACCACCTGTAACATTCATTATGTGAGCAGCAGTATGATGCTGGGAGCTGGGTATGTTAGATAACCCATATGTCCTCTTAGAACTAAATGCCAGGATGGAAAGATATTGCAAGTTCAGCTTTCAGGACAGGGTTTGGGGTTTTTTCCTTCAATTGTTTTGCAGGAGTACAATAAAAAATAACCAAGAAAACACCTCTAAAGAGGCTGAATTATGGAGAAGACTGAACTCTGGTTCATCTTGCATAAGGCAAGCAGCTGTGTGACCATGCAGGTCTGAAACCATCTGGTTGGTAAGACTGGGTAGAGTCCAGTTAAAAGAGGAGAGTCTTTTACTCAAAGTCGTGCAATTTATTAATTCACTGTATGTTTTCTAGAAGAATACAATACATTGCTGTAATGATAACCAGGAAAATACCTTGAGGTTTTAAAGTTCATGCTGGTTATTGAGTGATAAATGATACAGACTGCACTGAAAATCTATACAAACACATTATTTCAGCTAGCACAGCAAAACATTTCAGATATAAATTAAAAATAACTGCAGTCTTGTGGTCCTTGTCAGTTATTTACAAGCCTCTTGAAATATTTCCTTATCTGCCTTTCTCATAAGAAATTAGGCAATTAGAGTATAAGTCTGAAGCCAGAGAATATCAAATAGTGAATCATTATGGCATCATTACATGGGAAGTAGTAATGAGGGGAAGGCCAAAAGAAAACCCAAAGGTTTTTCAGCTTCAGGAAATCTATTTTTAAATGAAATAAAAGCCTTAAATAAGTTTAACGTAATTTTGAGGAAAAGGCAGTTGCACAATGAAGAGGTACTTGCAGCTTGAAATTCAGCTTCACGCTATTCAGGATATTTCTAAACAGGAAAGAAATAATTGCCATGTCATTGAGCCAGTCACAAATCTTTGTATAGGGGAATCTTTAATTAGCGAGAAAAAAATGTAGTCTGGAAGCCCACTGATTCAGGAGTTTCTGAAAGACAAGGAAAAGAGGAAATGTTTCATTTAGATGTGGATAGCTAGCATCAAGGTATATACATTCCTTATTAACTTTAATTGCATAGTATGTGTATGCTTAATATTTTATTTATGTATCTGTGAAAATATATTGCTGTGTAACAACTGCATCACAAGAAAGTCTTTCAGGACCAATATAGCTGGGATTTTTGCTGTCAAGGGCATTTTTATTTTGTTTTGGTTTGTTTTTTTCTGAATTTGGATGTTGTCTGATTCAAGCTTTTCTCTTCTGATTCAGAAGCATCATTTCAAGATGCTTAATGTGTTTGGGTTTTTTTTCCAGTGTGAAAATTCAAGCTTTGTTAAAAAAGCATTACATTCCTTGCAAACAAAATCAGACGTTCAAAACACTTTCAGCTCCTCTGGACATCAAAAGGAGGAAGGATCAGCAAGTCTCTGGCTTTGTCCTTATTTAACAATATTAAGGTAACATTTTTTTACATTGTCTATAGAAAACTGGTTAATGTCTGCAGAGCATTGCTCCAAAGAGAGCATCCAGTAGATGCAGATAAAATGAGCTAGTGGTCTTCAGGAAAGGAGTTATTGATGTCCTATTCTGCTTGTGCTCTATAGAAGGATGAAATGAGGAAAGTGATGCCCACACTTGCCAAAAATTGCAGGCTGATCATAACAGGCAGGACTGATGGCTTTGATTGCTGAACTCTTCACACAGTCCTCTCCTTGGGCTGCACTGATGATCATCAGAGCAATGGGCCATCACACCTGGGAAATTTTCTGTCATTAAAAAAAAAAAATGTCCATTTTGCTTTTTAGTTCAATTATTTCTTCTTTTAAACAAATTGTGTCAAAGCAGGACAAATTGGGTAGAAAAGACACTATTTGAACAGACTTAGATTTGCTCAAACCGAGTGACTCTTTTAAAGACACCTTTGTATCCTGTACTTAATATTGGTGAGTCCCAAGAACACGATTATCTTTGAGCACCTACCTGAGTTTCAACCTAAAGAATGAGACTTGGAAACCTAATATTTTTTCCAGACCTCAAATGTGCTGTAAGGCAATAAATGGCTAAATTTTCATTTTGTGAAGTATGAGAATGCTCTAAGGCAGTTATCGTAGTTCAAGAGATGTCATTCTTGATTTGAGAAATGACAGGGTTGAGAACTGAAAATTTTGGGTAAATGGAGTATCAGGTCACCAGGTCTATATGAAATACAGTTGAAAAATGTATAGGTAATAATAACAGCTGGCAACACTGTGCCATTGTTCACAAAGGGCAAGCTATAAGAAATTCAGTCAAGAAAAGGCAATCCTTGGTGTTACTCTGAAAGAAAGTATTAAAATCAGTTTTAGAATATTCAGGTTGAGTTCAGAATAAAACATATTTACTTCTATTAAGGATGTGAACATTTTAATATCAGTATTTAGCATACTCTTTTATGGACTCACACTATTTACAAATATGGTAAGAAACTTCCCACCATCCTAGTGAGAGGTGAAGGCAATAGAGATGCTGAACAAGAGGACCAGTAGCTCATTTTCCAGTTTAGAAATACCAAACAGCTTCTCAGAGTAGTGGTATTTATTTCCTTTCTTGCACTGTGCCTGTCTTGAAATCCTTTTCTCTCCATAGTTCCATCAGCTTCACTGTGTTTGTTTTATGAAAAAGTCTAAGTCACGAATTTGAGTGGATAATACTAACTTACACATTTTTAAGGGCCTGAGAGAGAATGAGGATTCATTATGCAAGGTGGTGTCTAAACACGTAGCTAGGACTTACAGTCTGAGTAAATAAAACAGCAACAGAGAAGTTCAGTGACACGCAACAACCCATGAGAAGAAGCAACAAACTGGAACCAGTCCAGCTGCTCTGACATCTAGTCCATTGCCTTTTCCACTGGCTGTTGCTGCACTGACATCTTGGATTGTGCAAAAAAGTATTGGATGATATATACCAAATGGGAGGCTTATCACAGTTATCTCTACAATGTCTGGCACGAGAAAGATTTAAAAAACAGACATCAAATTACAAAGGCATAGCTGTATAGTGAGCGTGTCTGTTCCACACAGTAATGTGCTTGATTATTGTCAATGAAATCCTCATGCTGCTACTCACCTCCACCTGCCTCAAAATACATCGAGATCAGTGCCTAGATTTACTTCTTGCTCTCAGTCTCAGGTGTAGCAATTAAAGAAATGTTCTGTATTGCTGAGAACACCAGATGTGTGCAGTGGAGCGTCCTATACTGACAAACATTTTGCTTGTAATAGTTCCTTTGGGTACCACAGTGGCGTCTGGTTTTATTTTTCTGTTTATACTTTATTTTTCTGTTTTATGGCACTGTTTCCTTGATGGGATTTTTCAGTTTCTTTCCTTGGAGAATGGTTTGGGGTAGCATGGATTATGACACAGCAGCATCAAGAGTTGTCTCCTGTTTCTGTTTTCAGTTTTTTAAGGTCATTCTAAGCTGTTCCTTTCAATGCTTCTGTATAGAATAAGCAATGAAAAATGTGCACTGATTCCGAAATCTGAATCGTGGATCCACGCTGATGTCTTCCTGGATCCTCCTGATGTCTTCTTGATTCCTTTTGATGTCTTAAAAAGTATATGACAAGGTTTCTTCAGGAGCAAGGTCAAGGAGCAAGGCTTTTTAGCCACAGAAGTTTCAAACCTTCTGTCACCTGCACCCTGGAGGTGGTGGGCACCTGGAAGGTGGCAGGTGACTCTCACTTGAAGTCTATATTTGCAGATTTTCTCCTCCAATCTAACTATCAGCTGGTTTTTCACTGCCAAGTGGAACAAGATGCTGAGTTGCAATCTCCATGCTGGAGTGCAGCAGCAGGTATATTCTAATGATTTAGAGAAATCTGATCTATTTTTCTCTGGGATATTTCGTACCAAACCGAGAGTGGATATAACTAGCTAAGAAGAGCCACAGACTATGTTTATTCCTGGAAGTAGAGCAGAAAGTCTTTCCTGACCTCTGCAAGTGATTATCTTTACTTCCTAAAGGATGGAATCTGATTACTTTGGCTACAGTATGAGCAGTTTTGAACGTTATTCAGTGTGGTGAGTGCTGTATCTTCAAAATAATACAGTCAGGGAAAAAACAGATCTTCACACACTTATTATTTATGAGGGATGTCAGGTGTATCATGATACCATGACCAATGGTGTCAGGGTCTAATATGGGAATTCCTTATCTTGCCAAAACCTCATTTATTTAGTTTTTTTGAACAACAGTCCAGGTAAAACCATGATAAGCAAAAGATTAAAGCTCTGTCAGGTAAAAAGCAATGCTGTACTATTTCAACTATCCTAGTTTTCAAAAGAGAATGAAATATGCAGTAATTCACGCAGACAACATAAATATTGAATAACCATTGCAATGGATTGCATAAATAGATAGATAAGATGAATAAAAACACATTTGATTTAGTCCTCTGCTGATGGTGCCAGCAGATTACAAGGACTAAGCTGTCTACTGCAATGTTACCCATCAAATAGTTATAATTCAAACCTTTCCTTTTTTTTTTTTCCTCTCAGAAAAACAACATAGTCATGATAAATAACAGCCTTTACATCGTTTTGTTTCTCTGGAGACTGATCCTGATCTTACCTATCTGATTTCATGCACATGAATATTCCCTTTGATTAAGGTAAGAAAGTTTTTCACATCCATAAATCATTGTGGGATTTGGAGCCATGATGTGTCAAATTAATTACTGACCTCACTCAGCTACCTATGCATCCACTTGGACTGACACCACATGATACAACTTGGGCATAAATTTGGAGTGAGAATTCTTGAAGCACAAACAGGAGCCGGGATCCCACTGAGGGTTCATTGAGATCAGGTCCCATGCTATCCTCTCTCCTCCTGTCTTGTAGGGATGAGTATTTGGAGGGTGGAAGTTAACAGGCATTCCTAACTATGCATGGCATCCTACTCCTTAATGCTGACACGAATGGACTGTTTCCTAGGAGATAGCTCAAAATAAAATAAATTATTTGAGAGATATTCATGTTAAAAAATTCCACGGAGTTCATCTTTACAGAAAACTCCTGTTACCAATTACCTGGCTATGGATCAAGGCTCCAAGATGTGGCAGATACGATCTATTTCCCTCTTCACTGTGTGACAAAACCTGTGTGGTCAGACCCCCAGAATCCTTTTTCCTCTGTCGCACTGCCAGTTATCTGAGTGCTGCAGAGCCCCTGCACTCCTGCCCTCACTTTTGGACGACCCTGGTTCCTCCTTGTGCCAACACTTTACAGTAACATCTCCAGCAGCCTGGGGATAAGCGTGAGTGATGTTAGCAGGAGGTCTTCTCGTTGTTATCATGGATCCAGGGTGGTACAGTGTGCTTCAGGGCCCAAAACCTTGAGGCTACGGTTTGTTATCCCCATCGTGGATTTCAGAAGTGATAAATCAGACCTTCTGCTTTGATTAGCTTTCCTCCACCTCCAGTGGTTCTTCAGATTGCATCTAGTGAAAGAATTGCCCATGAGCTGCCATTGGAGGTGTGCCTCTAGGAAGTATATTACCCGAATTAAAATGCGCTAATTCAGAAATACCTTTCCCACCTTTTTTGTTGCACTTGTTAGGGAAAAATGCTCCTCTTTAACCTCCAGCTAACTGATTACCTGCCAGTTCTGAAGCTGTGCTCTGAATTAATCTGCTCCAAAAGCCAACAGAGATGACTTATGTTTGGGCGCCCCACGGGAAAGCAGGGAGATGAAAAGCCTTAGCAAAACTTTGACAAACAACTGGGAATGTTTGACCAACTATGCACAGCTGCTGCTGAATGGAGAATGCAAGTAACATGCCAAACAGAGACAAGAGGGGATCAACGGGGAAGGCAGCTTTGGTATCTGCACCAGGCATTTTCCTTTCAGGGAAGGAGAGGAAATATGCTGAATTACCTGTAGGAGGTGTGCATGCTTTTGCTAATAGACGTGCATGGTTAATTAATTCCTAACCAGTCAGATCCTGTATGAATGTATGATGGAATTCCCTCTGAGGTCAGGGGAGATACACCCATGCACAGCACCTTAATTTGATTGATTATATCCCACCCATTCAAACATGCCTTAAAGACTTGTTTGCAGAGCTGAACCAAAATACCTCTGCCCCTTCCAATTCCCGATTTGAGGCGATAATGTCTCCTCATAAATCCTGGATACGATAGCACCAGCATGACCCATCACTTCATTACACCAGAGCTGTGTAGTGCACTGAGGAGGAGTTTATCTGGCCAGAATGGATCTGGTCCAGGAACAAATAAAGGAGTTAGGAATCTGATTATTTCTGGGCCAATTCTGTATGAATTACAGCTTCTCAATTTTCCTGAAGTCAGCTAGTTTTACTTGCTCTATTTTCCCTACCCACACAGGAGGTGAAGTATCTGGCTAGCACAGACATCTTGATGAGCTGCTGTTGTCAGGAGAGCCAACCTGAAATTCAGATCAGGCTGGGATGAAACCTGCCATATTCACTGACATTTGAGCTGCATGTCTGCACTGCTTTAGACATGAGTGATAGGGGAAAATAATTATTCCTTCTATTTTATTTAATATTTCAAATATTTATTTTTTATTACTTCCTAATGATTTCAAAGATAGCTGTTATTTCTTGGCCTTGCACTACCTTGTTTAGTCTGATGTTATATATCATTTGTTTATTTCTTCCAGGGCATCACTTTTTCCATGTATTTACTGAATGGTTTATATTTGCCTAAAGCACATCTTTCAGAAAGAAATTCAGATTTAATTCAATGATTGCTGGAATTTCCTATGTTTTCCAAAGCATTAAAAATTACATCAGCGTGTCTTGAGCCTCCCCTTGAAAAATTTTTCTATGATTCTCCTGTGCAAGTTCTGCAGACTTGATGGGCTTAGCAGACACAACTCTTGCAGGTACTCACTGAGGTTTTAAAGTATTTAATTGGTCTTGAATGTAAAGTGCAACTTTCCACATACAGGACTGAGGTATTTACTGATCACTTTTGTCTGTTCTGCACATTTAAGTTGCCATTTCCAGGTAGGCTGATGCTTGCATGGAGGAATTGTGAACTATGGTGGTTTTCAGCAGAAAAGGAGGTGTTGCTAAGGGGAACTCGTGGGTGTATGTCCTTAGCTGCAGCACGGTGACAGCTCTTCAGTTACTACTTTTGGCACCTCTCTTTAGTCTACGCCGGCTCTGAAGTTCAGAGTAAGCAACAATTTCATTCCACAGAAATGCTTTTAACCTTTTGTGAAATTTCTGTTTAATTATCAAATTTTTGTTTGAGTTTTTCTCATGCAAGTTTTCATTTGATTGGGAAGTACTTCTGCAGGGCCTTATGGAAATGTTGCCTGGGTGTTTTGTCGTGCTCCCTCCCAGGTGAGTGTCTGCCTCGCCCCAGCATTCCCACACCTCTTGGATGTGCATATTCCTGTGCTGCAAACTCAGAACTGGTGAAAAGCTAACTTGCTTGCTTATTTAATTTAGTTTCAAATTCTTACCACATTGGGGAATTAATCCTTTTCTAGGAGCTAAGGATCAACATACAATTTTTACTGGTATCGGTTAACACTGGTAGCTAATTACCAGGTGGCATCTTCAGCACTTTGCAGACAAATTAAAACAAATGTCTCCTATTTCAGAAAACTGATTGAAAATGAGTATAAGGGTTCATACTCTGGGAGCTGACTAAGACATGAAGGACATAGTGTGAACCCTCATTGCAGACTGCAGTCTGGACCTCCTTTGCCTGATCTCTGTTACCCCACAGAGTTTTTGGCTCACGGAACAGGAATTTCCTAGAGCCAAATATTGAGAATAGCCTGGGGAAGAATTATTACCCAGCTCCAATGTGCATTTTGAGGTGTTATGGTGCTGTTGTTCAGAAGTGGAGGTGTGCAGACCCTAGTGTTGTCCTCCTGCTAGCCTCCCTGAGCAGTCAGTGTAGATGCCTTGCTGATAGGGATGGGAATAATAGAATCATCAAGGTTGGAAAAGACCTCCAAGATCATAGAATCCAACCTTTAGATTGAGTCCACACGGACAAGTCATTGCCCTAAGAAACTGCACTGTTAGACTTGTGTCAAGTAATTGAGTGGAAAAGCTCTATTACTTACCCAGCAGCCACATTAACTTAGTTAACTAATTTCTAATCAGGTAGAGGTTTAGATGGAATTTAGAATAAGTATTTTGACTAAGAAAGGACACTTTGGCTTAAAGCTGTGCCTTTTCTGTCATGCTCTCTGAGAATGATGGTGTGTGGAGAAGAGAGTTCATTGCCAGGCATTTTCCTTGTGGAGAAGTGAAAGGTCTTTATCCAGGTGCAAGGGATAAAAATCATACTTTATCACACAACAGAAACATGAGCTTCACCAGTTCTCCTTTCTGTTGGCAAGACAATGGTGCTCTGTGCATAACTTCCCCTGCAAAATTCAGATAGTGGTAGAAGGTATCACATGTACCAGCACAGCATTTATGTCATGGAGATGATGTCTCAGACCAGGACAGGCTCAGTTCTCAGCTGAGGGTGGGAGGAAAATCCTCTGGATAAAAAAAATCTAGAGTGTTTTTGTTGTGTTTCCTTCCAAAATACATGGCAATTAATCCATTCACAATCTTGTCCTTTTGTCTGTTGTTCCTTAGTGCCAAGAATTCTGTGTGTGTTTTTTTACAACACATACCAGTGCATCTTTGAATTTTTGAATTAATATTTTTCTCCTCTTAAAATTAGACTGGAAGTCATGTATTCTGGAATGATGACAGCCTAAATTTGTTATGAATGCCTAAAATAAGATTTTATATTCTTATTAATAAACTCTTACAAAAAAATAACAGTTGAGTATATATTCACTGCCAAAATTCTGAAGAATGTCAGCTTACTAAAGGGGGGAAATTACTAACTAGACACCTGGAATTGGAGTTTCTTGAGTCATAAACTAGCTTTTGACAGCTGCAGCCTTTTTTGCAGGTGCAAAAAGAACATTTTCTTCTTTTTATTTTATCTACTTTACATCACTTAATGACTAGAGTATTCCAAGTTGAGAGAATAACTGGGAGTTGAAAGAACAGGAAAATTTGCTTATCCTTTTCCATCTTGTGAGTAAAAGGTGTGGGGGGGAGAGTTTGAGATCAGCCAATTCTGATCTTGAAGAACATGGAAGCAAGGAAAAAATAACTCAGCTGGTTTATTGCCGATGATATTTGCACTGTTCAGTACATCAGCTGCCTTGAAATGCAAGGAATATTTTGATAATATTTCCTAAAATATGCGGGACACAATGTAGTTCCATTTAAACAATTAAGTTCTTCTGGATATTTTTGTTCAGAAGCAGCATGACACAAAGCACACATTAAAAAGCTAATCAGGTGACTAAAAACACCATGTCCTGTTTTCTCACAAATCAAATGTAAAAATCAAACCCCAAAATAAATGCTTAGGTATATAGTGACGTAAGTGTGGCTTTAGTGTGTTCTCTTAGTTAACAAAAACAAATACTAAATACAACCTCAAAGCTACTTTTCTTTGCAATTAAACATTTATATTAGTTGTCAGTCTCTGAGATTAACTCTTTGTCAAGAATATCTGTTAGAAAGCACAACTGCAAAGCAAATTAAATTATTTAAATTGTGTTTTAAATCACAATTAACAAAACTGATTCAAATCAAAGTGATATAAATTGGTCCATCCTGCTTTAAAACTAATTAAGGATGTGCCTTGAAAGAATGCTTCTATCAGGGCTCTGACTCAGTGGGTTCTCTGTATCACTAAAGTTTTAATAAATCACAGCAAGGGATGGAATTTTTATTTAGTTCAACAGTCTCGATCTCTGAATTTAAGGCCACTGAAGAATAGATTAACATTTATAATTGCTAGGTTGATCAGTAATGCAAATTAAAACTAGGGATTTCAAAACAAATTAACCTTTGCAGTACATCATGCAGAGACAGACAGACAGTGATATCATTGAGAAGGTTCCCCTTGTCCTTGAAGTGATTTGTCACAAATCACTGTATCCTTTGTGGTGCCCTACTGCTCTGCAGCCTCTGGGGTTTCAGTGTCCAAAAAATAAACTGTGATAACTGAAAGAACAACATGGACAGTTTGAGGCTGGCAAGTCCCTGCATGGGCTATCACCGCTTTGCGTCGCTCCAGGCAGACTTGTATATTTTGGGACTAAGATTAGGATGTTTAGGCTAGGGCCAAATGGATTTATAATTAGATATGTGCAGTCTATGACCTATTAATTGAGTCTCATGGTTCCCTACGTCTACCCTCCACATTTAATGAGACTGTGATTTAAAGCAGTCGAGGGAAAACGGACCTCCTGTACCCACACACTTTTCTGCTTCAATCTGCCCGTCCTGTGCTTTGCTGAGAGCCTTTCACTGCTCCATCAAGAAGCAGTTCAGGTTTTCCCCAAAAGCTGTCCCTCTTTGAGATACCACGTGAATAGAATAGGACAGTGTGGCAATATAGTCTGTGTTGTATTTATTTATAAAATTAAGAGCTTAGATCCCATCTGGAGAAAACTACCCTATGTGATCCACAGCATCTGTGTATTTGCCATGTTTCTCTTCAGGCAGAAAAGCAGTCATAACTGGAGAAGATGGAGTGGATTTTGATGGCACAATGTAAAATCTGAGGAGGTCCAAGACTGTTCCTTCCATGCTCAGACATTAAGGGAGATGCAGATCCCCATGGAGGGATGTCCAGGGAAAGAGTGGGACAGTCTAAGGCTGGACAACCATGGAAGGAATTGAAAAAGTCATGGTATCACTTATGAGAGCAAACAGCTTTGATCTCTTCTCCTGCAGGTACATCAGCTCCTGGAAAGCTCATGTTAATCAATGTAGCTGAGGCAAGAACTCCAAGCTTACTGCGTGGTAGTGTCCCAAGGAACAGGAGACAAGGTAACTACACTTCAGTGTAAGTGTGTAGTATGTGTTTCTGACGTGGTCCACGGGCTCCTAGCAAATTGCCATCTTCACATCTGCAATGCTTTGCTCAAAATTTAAGTTTCCATGGGCAGCCTTTCATACCTGATCCATCACTGATGACTAAAGCTGAATGCTGAAGAAATATTCCCTTTTTCTCATAATTTAGCTGTGTGCCTCCACAGTGTTAGAACTGGTAAGTTAGAAAGCAATGTGGAGTAAACGACCTATTAGTCTGACCCTGTGGAAAATATTAGATTATGCAGATGTTTATGCACATCCTTTGTGTAATGGTAGAGCTATTGTGTAACTTGTCTTTTTTTCTGTGAGCAAACTGACACAGGGGAAGCTGGTAGTATTATCTTCTTATCACAGAGCTCCAGAAGGATATAAATAGGGAATGGACAGTGGTATTAAAAGTTTCCTCTGAACAGAATTTCTTCCCCTAAGTTTATAAATAGAAATAAAACTTAAACAAGCTAAACTAAACAGGCCGGAATAAACACAGAACTGTGGCAGGTATTGTCATCACTGCTCACACGAGTGAATGGTCTTTTGGTTAATGAGAAAGCAAAGCTATGGAGGAACCTTAAAGATGTGCAAACTTGAGCAATGGAAATGCAAAATGTTTTTCTATGTCGTAGAGCACAGATGAACAGCTTAGCTCCTGATCCAGTGGAACAGGGTGGCATCAGGCATGGGAGGTGGGGGACAGACTTCTCCTTCCTGCCAGGGCCATGCCAGCCTCTCCCAGTTGAGATGCTCCTGGCTTTTGTCATCCAAAGAATGGTAAAACGTGGGTGGTAGGTGAAAAAATGTCAAGGAGGGGGATATTGATGAGGCTACTGAATAGTCAGCCAAATGCTTGGAATATTTTTCAAAACTTTTGGCAGGCAATACAGGATTGCAGTTAGAAGAAAAAGGTACTTGTCTGTCTTATTCAGTAGATGTTTCCAGCTGCTGGTAATGGTATTGGCAATAGGAGTTAATTAATAACTGGAAAGTTATTGCTTTCTGAGGCATGCAAAGACTGTGCAACTTCCATAGACATTCAGTTAAACATGTCCTGCTTCGCATGTCATTTTTTCTCAGCTTGTTCAAGAATCTCTCCCTTTCCCCATGCTCTATTATTTGCTGAACAATTTTTTCTTTTTTTTTTTTTTTCTCCTAAGGGGAATGAAGTATTGCATATGGCCTTTTTCCAAAATCAAAGCTCTTTAGTATAGTTAGCCTTTCTGATCCATCTTAGTACTGATATTTATACAGATGTACTGGCAAAACCAAATTTATTGCAGTATTTATTGGGCTGAATTTGAGGTTATTTATAATGTGGTTAGATGGCTATTTATTAGACATGTCACAGTAGCTATTTAACACTTCTATAGCTGTCTAGCTGGGAATATGACATAAACCAGAATTTATTGCATATTATCCAGAAAATGTTACAGGAAGAGTAAATTGTAAGAGAGAAAGACACAATCATCAGAATAATGAAGGGACCAGGAACAAAAAAGTGGTTTTAATCAGCAATTTTTAGCCAGGCTGAGGGAGGGGAATACTTAGGATGTGAGGAAGTCCAGGTGCAGATTTTAAGTCCTCTAAAGTGCACCAGCACTCTGCCTAACAGCTGACCTTTCCCTCATGAAATGGACATTTTTCATTTAGAAAAGGAAATGAGAATCATCTTCTTTGATTTGTTTTGTGCTGATTAAGTAGAGTTAAAAAGTTCTATGGGACCATTTTCTCAAGGAACAATTTCATAAAAATCAAGCATTTCACAGGTAGGTGTTACTTTGGTGTTTGTAATGTTTTGTGTTAAGGTGGTATTGACTAGTTTATTTGATTATGATGGATTCAAATGACAACATTTTTTTCATATTAGTGTTTTTTAACTCTGTGTTTCACTGTTGTGAAAGTTCATTGCACCATCAGGACACAAAACTTCGGTTTCTATTAACATCTACGGTGTTTGGATACTTTTTCTTATTTAAATCAGAAAATGAGTGCACATACTGAATGTCCCATGAAGCAATCTGGATGATTGTTGCCTGCAAGGAAGAAGAGATTGTAAGGACAAAAAAAATCCCCAAATAATTATGAATTTCCTTTAAAAATTAGTTTCCTGAAGCCTTCAGAAAATGCGGATTCTTTGAGAAAAGAAATCCTCCATTTTCATGCACAGGCACAGACCATCTTAAAATATTTCAGCAGAAGAAGTCAGTCTTTCTGTTTAACAAATAGCCCAGTTTCTGTGGGAGGATGCGGAGGAGAGAGGAAATGAGGCCATGGAAGGGTTTGCAGGTGTGAGGGTGAAGCTGGGCAGCCGTCGGTTTCCACTGCTCCTGAAGGTGCAGTGGAGGAGGGATGGAGCTTGGGGTGAAGGGCGTTGTCCTCCTTATTCTCCTGGCTCCTTCTGGCACTTGTGGCAAAACAGTGTGTTTGTAGATGGTGTCACTGCCGTGCTGAAGCAGCAGACTCCATCCCAG
>NW_016690311.1:1653159-1700850 GCF_001604755.1 Lepidothrix coronata | reverse complement strand
TTTGCCTTTCCAGCCTAATTCAAGCTGTCCATGCCAAGTCCCATGGGAATACCTTCATAGGCATAGTTAGCTCATCACAGGATGGCTGCTGTGGTGGACCAAGAAATATGTATTTATCCCTTGATTCTCGCAGGTGGAAAAGCTGAAATACTCCAGTCTTCAGATACTAGAGCCCTGAATGGCATAGAATGAGATGCTGAGTAACACAGAGGCAGGAGGTCATGGGGGAAAACTCTTTGTCCTGGTCACACATGGACTGGGGTAAGTTTTAATGATAATTTTTAAGAGTGTAGCTGCCAACAAAGCTCAAGCTAATGCTGGTGAGAAATTACAGTGGGTAATTCAAGGTAATACATTTTCCTAAATTCATTAGCTGCCCGTGGAGAGTTGAAGAGAACATAACCAAAAATAATTACATATGAATTATGGAGTTCAAATAGAATGTGTTACTCTGCTCACACAAAACTTCAAGGGAGACAAATCAGAGAGGTTTATTAGCATATTCTACTTTTTCAACAAATCTTACAAGGAAGGAAAAACATAATAATGTAAAGGAGCTGAAGATTCATGTTTCCATAATAGCTGTATCTGCACTATCCTACCTGTGAAATTTATTCGCTCTGGGTGGTGATGCTGTTGAATATTTTTTATTTCTCAGCCATTTTTTCCCCCTGTAAGCAGCTCTTTGAGTATGGTTATTAACCTGCAATATTCTCTTAGCTAGAACTTTCTTTGGCCACGTTACACCTGGGCAAGGGCTCTTACAGGGGGCAAAGGGCAGCTTGCAAAAGTGATCAGAAATACACTCACAAAAGTTCATTTTTATTTGAGCTCATTCGTTCTAATTGTTCTCTTGAGGCTCGATCCAGAGCACAGAGAAATGCAAAGGGGACTCACTGGGCTGTGGGTCAGGTTTTCAGGTCACCTGTACATGGCAAGTGGTGAATAATGAGCAGGACACTGCACAGTGCCAGTTCCTCAGGCCTTACCCTGCTGATGAAGGTAAGGATTCGGCCACTGATCTCACCAAGTGCAGTCTCAGGGCTGGGGGAGAGCACAGCCACTCACATCCTCTGCAGCAAAAGGCAGTCACAGACCTTAATGATCAGCAGGCTGGTCTGTCCCAGTAGTGCAGTTGACCATGCCCTGATTAACTGGTGCAAACTGTGCCCCTGAATGTTTTCTCTCTGGAGTTGGCTCTTTTGTTGATGGCAATGGTCCAAGAAGTTGTTAGAGTCACTGCTGGGACTTGATATGATTACAAATGTATTTCCATGTGTAATTATGAGTATTGTGATGACTGACTTGTCCCTTCCACTGGTATAAACAAGTCAGGATTAATACCTGTATTATGCAAACCAAACTATATATATTGAAAACTGTGCAGGGTGGACTTTTTTTTTTCTTCTCCTCTTTTTTTTTTGTTTTGTTTTTTTGTGGGTTGGTTTGTTTGTTTGTTTTTGTTTGGTTTTTTCCTTTAAGCTAGTTTAAAATGTCTGTTCTTGAAGACAGAAATGTCCTTCCCTTTAGTCTAGATTAGGCACTTGGATGTGAGATGGGATCTGGAGGTCCTGGCCCACCTTCCTGTGCAAGCATGTGTGAACCATTTTGTGCTGTGGCCCCTTGTTGTCCTACCAAACTCTGCCTTGCTTTGCCTGATTTAAAGCATGTGGGAGGTGGTTGTTGTCTTTTGTCTTTTCTATGGACACCAGCATGGTATGATCCAAGATCAGGGGTTCTGGATATCAACACAGTAATTATGATAAATGTTTGAGAACCTCTTGGTCAATTCCAAAATTCCCACCTCTTTCCACGGTGGCAGAAACAGGACCTTGGTGAGCTGCCAGCTTTTAGCACCTACTATCTCTTTCTCCATGTCTCCTTACACTTCCTAGTGTTCCTCTGCTTTCCTTACATTGAGTTCTACTGTTGTCACAAAGGACCTGGAAACAGATTGTCAAGTGTAAAACTGCATGTCAGAAAAAGAAATGTTCAAGCCTGGAAAAAAAAAAAAAAGAGTTAAAATAAAAGTAATTTCTCTTACCTTTCCAAAGTTGCCAACCTTTCTGTATAAACTACTCTGTCATTAATATCATAAAGCTCTACTTTGTTCATAATTTACTACACCCTTCAATAAGCATTGTAATATTTGTGCAGGGCAAGTATATAAATCATTGTAGCCCTTCTCTACTTTTCTTACTTATCTGGTTCTTTCAAGGTCACTAACCTACCTTACAACTTTCATCTGGTTTAAATATTCAGCTATTGCCTTTTACACCTCACTTCCTTTTTCATATCCATTTGGATAAGTGCAGCTGCATCTTCTCAAGTTGCTATTGATCCATGTCTCCTTGCTACAGGTTACTAACTTCATCAGCAGTAATGATACAAATTACATCTGTTAGGGTTCACTCACACCTCTCTTTTAGAAAGAGGGACTCTTTTTTCTCATTTTGTTGTTATTGACCATCTTTTATGTCAATATGTAAAACTCGGAGATAAAACACATATTCAGTAAAATATCCTCATTCTGACACATGTAGGCTTTCAATGCAGTTCATGCAGAGAGGCCAATCAATCCCTACTGACCTCCAGGAGCCTGAAACATAGCTGGGCAAGGCCCCAGTCCAGCAAAGCACTTAGGGATATCCATATGTAAAAATATGATCAGTTCTATTTTCAGTGTGAGTTGCTGAGATGTGCATTTCAGAGTAGAGCATCTCCAGGGATGCTGCTTCTTTGCAAGAGCTGTGCAAGATGAGGCAGTACCAGTCACAAAAGTGAGCACAGTCCAAGGTACCTGGTATTCTTGCACAGGGCAAAGTAGCTCTCTTTGTGTTGCTTGTGGGGAGGCTGCTGAGGTACCACTGCTTTGAAGTCAGAGTGTGGGTTTGTGAGTGTGAGCCCTTGTCCTCTGCAGCCAGTGAACTTGTAGGATGCTTGAGTTTCTTTTGCTGTTTAGAGAGAATTAAATTATTTAGGAGTGGGCGCAGTAACAGCCGAGGTCCTGCAGAACCTGACAGATATGCTTGCTGTGTGATAGGAGATGATCCTGTCTTCTGGCTTCATCTATTCCTTGCTCCAAGTGTGTTGCTGCCACAGGATTGTCCTCTTATACCAAAAAACACAGGTGAAGGGGAGTTCTGTCATGGTTGTCTGCCAAGGAATGAGGCTGGGATACTTATCTCCATGGTGCAGAGGAAAAGAGGGCTAGAAGGGACCTGAGCAGGTCACCTCAACCACCCCCACACAAAACACTCCTGACACGTTTGTCTAAAGTGTTTCTTTAACCTCATCAGCCGTGGAGATCCCCCAGCCCCCCGGGCAATCTCCTCCAGTGCCCAATGACCCTTGCAGCAGGAAAGTTATTCTAGTGCTGAACTTAGGTCTCCCTTGCTGCAGTTAAACCCATTACCTTTTTCTGTGCTTTCCCTATGGATGTGGATAACAATTTATTACCTTCCTCTCTGCATAAGCCTTTTACATAATTGAAGACTGTTATCATGTCTCCTCTCTGTCTTCCCTGCTCTAGACTAAATAGGCCAGATAGGATGAAAGCTGGAATGGGGTGTCAGGGACAAGGAGTTAGAGGAGGAAATCAGAGAGGGATTAATCCTGCTTTCTGTCCCTACAGAAATGGACTTTTTCTTCTGAAGGACAGGGATGTGGGAGGGGGAGATGTGCTTCTCAGTGCTGCTGAAATGTGTATCTGACTGATGGGCTGCTGCTCCTCAGCGTGAGGAAAAGGGGCTTGGACTGACCCTGTGACCCTCCTATCCAGCCTGTGTGCTTGGGAAGTGAAGGCTTTAATTTCTTATATTGGTGAGAAGAGTATCCAGCTCACATGTCAGCTCCTGTGATGTGTATCTGGTCGAGCTTCTGTGTGCCATGAAAGCTGTTTCTGGGTGCTGTGTGTGTCATACAGTCAGACAAAATGATGATAACAACACCACCACCATCCAGCAGCCCACCACGAGCCCTGCCAGGGAGCAGGAGTCCTCTCCTCAGATGGCAGAGTGGTGTTTCTGTTGGGAGTGCTGCCCTCACCACGGCTGTGTGCTTCCCACCCAAGCACAGGATGGAAAGCCACTCGCCACACACGCTGCCTACATGTGTTTCACAACTTGATTGCTGTTCATAAAACCAGCACGTGGAACAGGCGAACGCCATCTGATCCAAAATGCCCTGGGGCGTATTATGTCAATGTCACATACATTAAGAAAGTACAGCAAGAGCTCAGAGTGACTTCTCGTGTTCGTAGCCCTTTTGCATTATTCACATCTGCTGTCAGAGCCGTAGCACGTACGCAGACGTTGCTCCTATAACCTGCAGGCAGCAAAAATACCTCCCAGCCTGGAGACTTCCAAAAGCACGAGGTGGGGGATAACATGGGGAAAAAAATGTTTCTTTACTACTTAATGGTCCCAAACAGCTTTCAGTGACACTTTTGCCTTGCTCTCAGCATTCCAAGAACAGCACGTAAGGTGGAGCTGTTTTCCCTAGACTCCTGGTGGTATGGGATCACAGGATTATTTACATCAGAAAAGGGGTGGCCTTGAAGAAAGCAAAATATTAGATGCTGTTTGGGACAGCAAGGAAGTCTGTTGCATTTCAAGTGCACTGCAGACTAGCTCCAGCACTCCCAGTCCCTCTTCCTCCCCCCCTTGCTCACCACTCAGCTGTTAAGACTTTACAGTTCAATTTCACAGTTAAAAACATCTTGACAAATTGCAATCCAATTCTCTCTCTTTTTTTTTTTTTTGGCTCTCCCATTCTCCACCCTTCCTTCACAGAGTGACTTTGAAGATGACATTTGTATTTCTGAATTAAAACCACATTTGCCCAATTCTGCAAAGGGGGGAGACTGGGGCAGAAGAGAGAGAAACCCTTTTGTTCTCCTCCTCATGGTTACTCCTCACCTGCCAGGGCCAAGCTCCAAAATAATTTCTAACAGCTGAGGTTAGCCGGGGACACCTAATCCCGGAAAGCTGGCTCTGAATTCCAGCACCAGCACACGGTGTTTGAGTTTCATCAACAACCACTTTCATCTAACTCCCCCAAACCTTTGAAGTGTGAGTATATGTACAGGTATGAGTTTATTTATTAAAAAATATTTTTTTTCATAAATCTGAGATAAAATGATATCAACAACAGTGACAATATTCATCTGTTTTTTAAGGCTAAGCAGCTCAGGAACTGTTTTGCGGATGCAAAGAGGGATCTTATGAGTGTACCCTAAACAGCCACATGTACAGGATACCCAAGAATTGTGATTCTCAACCAAAGGGAGTGCTGACTCCTCTTTCTCTGATTTCCTGTAATGGAAAAAGAGTTCTCTGTGCAAATGGAACTTAAAGTATCTCGCTGAGTTTGCTGAGACCTGTCCTGTGTGTTTACAGAAGGGGCATAAGGAACATCCTGGCAACACAACAGAGAGAAACCTCTCATGTTCAGCTGATGGGAGGATGTGGCAGCAACGGGCTCACTCTGAGGGAAATTCACCTTCCCAGGCATGAAAGGGACCAAATGGCATGTGTTGGGTAAAGCTGAAGATTTTTTCTTCTTTGGAGTCAGTCAGCAGGGATAACGTGCTATTTTTCTTAGACGAGTTTTAATTTTTTCAAAGAGATTTCCTCGGTTGGCCCTAAATATCTGCGATCCAAGGATAAAACTTCTGTTACATGCCTTCACAGCAAGGAAATTTCCAGTGTCTTTACTCTTAGTGGTGTTTGCTTTAAGATCATTCACTTTTTATTAAGAAAAAAATACTTGGTTTAGCTAAACAGCCAGTTGAAATGAGTAATGAAAATGTTATTTGCATGGAACAAAGGAAACATTTTCTTTAAAATTATCCAATCTTACTAATTGATTACAGTAAGACTGCTTGGATGTGTGCAGTGTACAGCATCCAATCCCTCTGTCAGAGCAGGGCTTCAGTCAAGCTTGTATAAAACATCCCCTAGGAGAAAACAAGAGTAAAAGGTGTCAGGTATTTAGAGCTGACCATCCCATGGAGCCAGCTTAGCCCCCATGAGAAAACAATTTGTGTGTCTGAAAAGAAGATATTCTAAAAATATTTGAAGTTTCATGGAAGATGAAACACTAGAGAATATTGATAATTAAAAACATAGATTAGAAATACAAAATTATTTAGAGAAAACTCCTCTAAGGAATAGGTATTTTCTGTTGTTCAGACAGCACTTGAGAGCCTGCTAGCATGGAAAGTATATGCTATTGATGAAAAGTAATAATATAAATCCACAGTATGTCTGAATTTAAATCAGAAAGGGAAATAATTAATATAACGGATTTCAGTATTACAGTACCATTCCCCTGAGAAGCAAAAAATCTCATATTTGGAAGTGATTTGAATATAATAATCTTCAAATATTCATGGCTGAAAATGTTTCCTAAATGCTGTTTCCAAAATAGATGTTGCAAGACAGCAACTGTGTCCTGAGCTGATTTCAAAACCATGGCAAATAATGTTGTTTCACACAAACACAGAAGAAAATGCGATACCAACAGAAATGAAAGGGGGGAGAATCGTCCAGGTCTGTGTATCAAGGATGGTCAAAAAGAGAGAGAAGAGGCTTCAACAGGAAAGCTGGAAAAGCCAGTTTGGAGAGGCAATGTCATTCCCAGCTCGCCAACCCATCCATGAGGTTTGTGTGGTTACAAACTATTCCCCGTCGGCTCCAGCCGCCACTCTCACCGCTGCCTGCTGCCAAGAAGTAGGTCAGAAACCTATTTTTGTCTCTATTCTTCTGTGGCCACATCGTGGTCCCTACACTGGTGAGGAGAAGGGAAAGTCTGAACAGACCTGTCCTGCACGGTGTGGGCTGAGCAGGGTGTCCTGGGCCCCAGCTCCCTCTGGGCTTAGTGGCAAGGAAAAATAATGATACCTCCAACAGCTGGGATTGCCCCTGGGGGTGCCCATCTCTCTCTGCTTGCTGCAGAAAGATTTTTAAAGGAATTAGAGACTTAGTGTGTGGTTAAATATCTAAACTTAGCAGGATGAATCTGAGCCAAAGCTCATGTAAGGTGCCAGCCACATCCAGTGAGCTGGGATCCAAGCAGTGCAGGAGATTTTGGTGTTAACTCAGCTCTCAGTGGTCTGGGCTGGAGAGGCCTTGCAAACCTTTGTGCTGGTGTGGCTGAGGTGGGGATGAATAGGGACACAGGCAGAAGCAGGAAGCTGGGAATGAAGCAGAAGGAATTGGACTGAACCTTTAGTGCTCCAGTGTCCAACTGATTAACATAATTCCCTTATATTCAGAAATTGTTTTCAACTTTGAAGTTAGCCAGAAGACTTATCAGGAAGCTGTTCTGATTTTCCTGCAATATTACCTAGAAATTACAAAAAAACCCATAATAAATTGACCTGAAGATACTTTCTCACCTTATTTGTATCTCTGTGTCATAAGGACCAAAATCCTCTTCTTGCTGCCTCACTCCTCTCTTGTCAATGCCAGGCAAAGGCTGTTGGGGATGATGGCTTTGCCACCTTGGAGACTTGTGACCTTTGGAGGACAAGTGATCCATCTCCCTGTGGGAGACTTGGCATTTTGCCACTGGTCAACAAAATACTGTCCCCAAGTAAATAGTTTTACAAGCAGCAAACGGCAGCCAATGCTTCCGCCTCAGAGCATGACACCGCCCTAAAACTCTATGGTTTGAGGTGAGTTCCAAGAGATGCCAAGCAGGAACGTTAATTGTGATGTGTCCCTCTCATTACATTTCCCTAAAACAATCTGCAGGGTTCACTCCAATGCTGCGTTACTTTATCTGAGGGAATTGTGTTCCCTGTGACATGAAACAAACTGCAAAGCAGTTGCCTCATCATTCTGCCTCTAGCAGGTCTTGAGTCCAGCTTTTCAAACCGATTTTTCCCTTTTCACAGTGCATCTGTCAAGATCCCGCTCTGGAAAAGAAGATCAGAGCAAATGGGGGATGAGGAGAACAAAAGCTGACCCAAACCTTTGACCTAAACTTAACATAAAGCCAAATGAAACCTTAGAGGTTTGTAAATGTTCATGAAACATTTCCACCTCCTGCTCCCCTCTCCTTTATCTTCGGTTTCTTTATACTTCTACACTTACTGTTTCTAATTGAAAGTCTAATGTAAAGCCCTACTAAATTAATGGAAAGACTTTCACCGATTTTAGCGCCTCTTGATTCAGCCTCCCAAAGAAAGGAAATAATTTCTTTAATGAAAGTGTCTTTAAACTTGTGAGAAAACAAAAGCCGAAAAGAGATAAGGAAAAGCAGAGGTCAAATGCAATTTTCCAGCTAGCAGCACATGTTCTTGATCTGAACCACGCCCATAAAATTGCTATGGATATTGTTAATCCAAGGGAAAAAAAAATCACTGTACAGAAACAGAGAATTGCTGAGTTAACAGTGAACTGCTTTAATAAGCTAAAACGTCTGTCTGCAAAAACTAGGAATTTTACCATCCTTTACTATTGGTTTGTGCTGTAGAAGCACACTCCTGGTGATCAGCTGACATTTATCATCTGAAGTTTCCATTTGCATCCATGAGTTTGACTCTTTCCCTTTGTACCGAATTTGCAGCCAAAATGTTCATCACATGAAAACTTTATTAGGAAAATAACTGTGCTACTGATACTGCTTTAAACATTCGAGGTGACTCTTTTCAGAAGGGGATAGAAATGTGCCATAGGGCTTAATAACACCTGAGCTCCCCTGAACGATGCATTAGTTGATCAGAATAAGAATATGCTTGTCCAAGTTATATTCTGGATTCATGGATGAGGGACTTGAGGAAGGTTGGTGAAACCAGCTAAAACAAAAATTAAGATGTGGCTTTTCTGGGAAGGTTGTAACACTCTCTTTTGGCAGTGACAGTCCCAAAGGATTGGTGTTGCAGGTTCAGAGCTTGGTCTCTAAAGTACTGACCTGCCTCAAGCTCCTGTTTTGCACATATAAATTGAGTGTTTCCTGTGTGCAGACTGGTATGGCTACATATTTTACTTGTGAATACATGCACAGCTTATCTAGGGAATTATTTCCCAATATTTGTCAGGCAGTTTTGGTGTTCACAGTCATAGGTAGATGCACACGGAGCAATGTGTGCTCCAGAGGCTGTTACTCAGTCTTAATGGAAAATACAGATGTGGGAAATGGTCCTAGGAATATGCTGCTAATAAGCAGCTACTGCTTGTTCATAATGTTTCTATAAGTGAGCATTATTTTATTATTATTTATATGCAAATTTTACACAACATAGGGGTTTTTTTTGTCATTCTCTCTTTTTCATTATTTTCTTTTTGTCTTCTCTTTGGTTTTTTCCCTCCTCTGTCCTCCTAGATTTTCTGTTTCTGAACTCCTCCAAAGTTTTTTCCAATGTCAGGTCTGGACTCTTTGGTCTGTGCAGCCATGCACTTGCTGCCTCTCTCAGAGTGCCTGACAGCAGTGATGGCACCTTGTTGGGAGACCCCTGACCAAAATGCTGGCTGCCTTCAGAGCTTCTACTGGGTGACTTTGCCTTTGGAGATTTGAATAGTCCTGTCCATGCACTAACTCCTGAAAGGAAATAAAGACCTTAACCCAAAGGTGCAGGTTGAGGTCCATGGGCCATCCAGTGTAGGGTGGAGTAAATCCTCTGGACAGAGAGGTCAGGCACAGAAAAAAATGATCCTATTTGCTTTTTTCCAATCCAAGTTAGAGGAGGAAAATTCTATGTGTTGGCCTAGTGACAAATCTATTTTGACTGTCAAAACTTAAAAACTTTCTCCCAACACATCTTGGATCCACTTTTTCATTGGCTGCAATGGCTCCACTGGTGTGGTTTTCATAAATACTTCATCTATCTGTTTCTAGAAACATTCAGGGCATGAATTACTGGAAATGAAGCAAAATGTACCAGACATAAACTCAGCGCATCCTCTGTAGCTCATATTCTCTGAAGACTCATTTGTCCTTTTCCTCCTTTTAGATATTTCCTCTCTTCTTTCTGGCCTGTTCTCGTTATTTGTTTCATCAGCCATTTGTTATACAACTCTTGGCGAAATACCAGGGAAGTCTTCCTGACCGTGAACTGGGAAGAGCTTTTTTAAGGGAACAACAACAGTTTCTCTACTTGGGAGAGCCGAAAACAAGACAAGCCCAAATATTACCATTGCTGAGACAAAGTTTGTGAGGGCAGCGATGTGCTTTGTTGGACTCAGTTGTGCAGCTGCTGAAGCTTGTCCTGTTGGGATTTTTCTTTGTTTTTTAAAAGGTTTAAGGTGTGATTTCTCCCTGTGAAATCTGCCTCACTGCTGTGACAGTGGTCAAGTAGGCAGTGATGGAGGGGTTGACTGCTGTCACTGTCTGGTGGGAACTGAGCTCCATCTGTGTGGCTCTGTGAAGATTGTGGGTCTTCTCATCTAGAGGTGGAGATGCCTTTCTTGCTACAGGCAGGCAGCCCAGACAGTCATTAAAACAAGCAAACTGCATGCTTTCATCTCTCTTGAGTCCACAGCTTCCTCAGCCCAGACGAGATGGCCTTAGACCCAGTCTGAGCCTCAATAAACTTTTCACTTCTGCAGTTTCACCGAAAGTCTGACTTTGCACTGGGATTATTCTGACATTCATTTGCTTCAGGGCTGTTGGGTTCCTCTCTGTCTCCTCTCCAGCTGAAAGTTTATAGCTGAGCTGCGCAAGCATGTCCTAAATTCAGAGCAAACTGAAGGAAAGGCAGCTCCAGCTGCAGCTCACAGCCTGCCAGAGAGACTCCCCTGACAGGTCTCCAACAAGCCTGTTACTACAAGTTCGCCCCAACCAGCAGTCCTGGACAAAGCAAAAATTTGCATGAAGTTCATATTAGTTCAACATTAGCTCACGTTGCCAGCAATTCAGTAGCTCCTTCTCACTGCTTGAATCTTGGTTGAAAGATTTATGTGTGCTTGCCATGCAGCCTCTCTGAGAAAGTTGTGAAAGTGGGCAAGCATTTAGTTTCCACAAATACCATGGTACAGGTGAGTTGTATAATGTCTTCTGGAAGAACTGAAGATTTTAAGTCCTAATGTATAGTTGTAATCTCTTCAAGATGTAATAGCATTCTGATTAACTCCCAAAATAGGATAAGATATATAAAATGTAGTTTTATGTAGTAATTTTCATTTCCACTCACTGAATGAGTGAGGTCTTATACCAATTGAATAAACCAATATTTATAAAACTTTTCATTTAAAATAGTTTCTAATGCTTTGACTGTACACACTAAAACACATTTCAACTGTTTTAAAAGAATTAAAATCCATTCAGAAGCACTTTCTCTCTCTAAAGGACTTTGTGCATTATAGTCTCTGTAGCCATGATGATGATGATGAATACCTTCAGCTGCTACAGAGAGTTCACAGAGCTGAGGATGTTCATGCTAAATAGATTTGGTATTCTGTTCCTTAAGTTTGCCAAAAGATTTTTGCTCAAAAAAAAAAAAAAAGAAAAAAATCTATGTCATTCAAATTTTGGAGAAGCATTGGTCGAAAAATCTCTAATTTAGTTTCTTTTTTAATCTGGAAATTGAGTCAAATTTCAGTGGGTTTTTAATCAATGGCATTATGCAAATATGAGCAACATAGCTGACATTTTCTGTCCTCTGCTGACTTGTTGTAGAATATCAAGGATTAATTATTACCTCTCCCCTTGCGCTGGGTGAATTCTGTGTAGTCTAGGATAAGACTAATCAACCAGCCCCAGTCCTTGACTGGATCTGAAGTGAGGCAGTGACTTCTACAGCTCCCCAGCAATTTCTGCAGCACTGTATCCAGTGACATGGCCTGGTATCTGTTCACACACTGCCTAAGGATGTACCCCCAGCTGCTGGAGAAAAGCCCATTTCCATCCTGCTGCAAGGGGCTTTGCAAAGAGGAAGCAAAACTCCCCCCCATTGCTGCAGAGAACAGACAGCGGCTTTGCATGGATGTCCGTGGGAAGGGGCATCCGTGGGAAGGAGTGGCTGCTGCCCAGCCTAGGAATGGGAAGCATGTCCTCAGTGGGAGGCAGCACTCACGGGGCTCCCGGCTCTCACCATTCAGCATTGTTCAGAACAAACGTAGACACTGTATATGAATGTAAAGCTTAATTTGTGGGTTTTACACCCACCACATTTCTTGGAGTTGACATTTTCTAGAACCTTAGAACCTTTTTATCTCCAGGCTGTTCTTTTCTTTAGTTTTTTTTTTTTTTTCTTCATTTTACAGGAAGCTAACAGCTCATGGTTTTTCTTTGACTTAATAAAACAGCATGCAAGCAAATCAACCCACGCTTTAGCCAAAGCAGCTGTGTAATGCTGTCCTCCCCTCGAAGGTGTGCAAACCTGGAAGGCAGTGGGGACACGTGTTCAGTTTGTACAACACAGTGCAGCTGCACCACGACATTGCTCGGGTGGATGCTGAGAAATCTGGAGGAATTCCCTGGGGAAATGTGAACTTGGGGGTGGGGGGGAAGCCCACTTCACCTACTGTTCCACTTTGTGCTGAACAGTGAGAACAAAATTACTTATTTTGCAGAAATTCCTTGGGCCATCTATGACTGAATGGCACCAGGCATTTTCTTGCTCCTGATAGTGCCCAAAATGTTCAGGGTGTTTTCCAGGTGGAAGAAAGAGCTAAAGAGACATAGAAGAGAGAGGGAGAAGATTCAAGCCAGAAGTTGTTTAGTATTAGTGCAATCTCATTCATTCTAAAATTTCAGCCCTTTGTGATGACTTTGTAGTTTAAAAGAAAAAAAACTGTTGTGCTCTCTCAGGCATACTGAAAAGCTACTTACGCCTCCTACTCTGTGGCAGAAGACGCTGCATTAAGATTTGTACAAGGTTTTGACATGAGGTAAGTAATGCTCACCTCTGAAAATCAAAGTAATATTTTCTCTGAGGATGGAAAAAAGATGGGCCAGTCACTCTTTCTCTGGGAATTGCCAGCCAAATGCAATAGTCTTGTATTTCAATTAATTGGCAAGTGGGCTGCAGCACAGATTGTTAGGTCCTCTTGTTGGGCATGGGATGATAGCTGTGTGAGGATGGCAGGACTGTTGTCACCTCTTGCTCCACCATCATCAGGTGTGTGGCTTTGGCAGACATCGTGACCCAAAACCCTGAAGGGTCTTTTCAAACCCTGCTGCACCCTGACCTACCACAATCCTTTTCTCAAAGCTGTCTCCTCCTCCTTTACCAGCCAGAATGGTGGATTTGGGTACATGAAGCAACAAAAACAGACAGAACCAGCTGGAAAAAAACAGTAATAACCCCAGACAGGTGTTGATAGACATTCCTCATTGGCTGAAAGTTTCTTATCTAGTTTCAAGGACACTTTAATTTTAAAATCTCTTTTCCATTGGACACGTATATGTGAAGTCAGGTAGCAGATATAGAGGCTGGCACAAGAATATCCACCGAGGTGCCTGATCTCCATTGTATACCATAATTATAGTAGTGCACACTTTGGACTGACAGCATTTCTCAGCAAAAGAGTACTTTGAAAATATTAATCTCGCATCAGCTATTTCTGTTGAATATTGGCTTATTCAGCAGGGGATGTGAGCCAATATTATCATATTTTTATGGACAACAAAACAAAGGGAGAAAGAAAGATTAAGTGACCCACCTAAGGTCAAGCAGTATGTCCAAGAGAAAACCTAGATAAGCTTGGGGATTACTGCCTTCCACTGACTGGGGAATGTCTGCAATAATTCTGAGAACCTAATGTATATGCACCTACGAAAAATTAGAAATTATGCTGTCTTAGGTTACTCATTCACCAGTCTGAGAGACATTTTCACTGCATGGTGTTGCAAAAGCCAGCAGGACATGGTGCTTTAGACAGCAACAGCCAGATCCTGCAAAAGAGTGCCATGTTCCTAGATGTGCAAGTCCCCTGGACTTCAGTTTCTTAAAGGAGAGCTGAATCTTCAAGCAGGTGATTAATATAAGTTGTGATGAGCTTGTGATTTGAAAAAAATCGCCAAAGTTTTGACTCTTAACTTTGTCTCCTCACTACTGGGCATTTCCCATTCCATGAGCTGAAAGGGATTTATACTGATGGGACTGCTCCTCGGCTATGGGGATAGGCTACATGATGAGGAACAGAAGTTGTATGTTCATGCAACTTGTACAGCAACATGTCTTGAAGTAACAGCATCTCTGAAAGTGAACACTGATGTTGCAGAAATTTTAGGAAACTGATTATCCCTTAAACAGCTGAATAAATTTCAGGAGAAAAGAGGTTTACATTGAAAAATTCGCTAATAATAAGGCTAATGTACTTGTATTTGGGGGAAAGAAGCCAGGCCTTTTATTCCTGGATTTTCTTCTCTTGCATCACATTATGAATATCATTCAAGGAAGCAACCTCTGAAGAATAGTTCTAATTGTTAACTAATTATCTTTCAACAAAAGTGAGCAGGGTCTGAGATTTTACTTGGCTTGGATGTTTAAAGCCAAATTATAAGTTAGGTAATAAAGCAACAAAATCATTCAACACTGATTTACTTGTTTATTTTGCTATAAGAAATGAAATTTTTACTGGAATGGAATTAGGCAAAGGTTTGTTTTCTCATATTCCCCATAGCCTTTTATACACTACTAATATAGCAATATTCATAAATCATATCAGAGTTTTCAAATTTCCTCAGCAGTGACCTAGGCAAGAAACCCTTAACAACTTGCTGAGAGACTTTGAAATTAAATTCAGCTGTAATATCATCATAACTAATCTATGGCAAGTTTCACTACAAAGATACATTTAAAGGAACCGAAGTACATGGCGAGGATAAGACAAAACATGGGTTTAGTATCATGTAGTTATGGCACTAGAAAGATTTATTCTATGTTTCATTACTTTATTGAACATGGCAAACCAGTGTGTTCCCTGGGAGAGAGGATATCTTAGATAATGAAACATATAAATACTAGGCCTTCAACCAAGCAAAACAAGGAAAACACTAGATAAGAAATTAAACCTTTATATAGCTGTTAAAGGACTCTTCCCTTTGACATCAGATACATTTATGTGTACAAACATTCATTTAGACATGGGTACTCTCTCTACATAACTGTTTATGTATAAATATACACATGCTTATACATGCATACAACCTCCACTTTAGAACAGACATAATAAATATCATAAGGCTGACACAGACATTATCTGGTGCAATTGGAGCCACATTTCTCAAATGCCCAACATCCCTCAATCCCATTTTCGTCCCACTGCAACTTTTGAACTTCCTGTAAGGTTCATTATGGCAAATTGAGATTGATGACAAAGTGCAACATTTTGAAATTATTAAAGGTATTTGTTTTTCCTTTAATTTCTTTTACCACAGAATGAAAAGGATGAAAAATGATTCTCTTTTTCATGGTAATTATATGTCTGACTTCTCAAATTTTATGCAGGCAGAAAACTTCCTCTGAACTCTGTGTGTGTTGGGACCCAGCTCTTAAGTGTCCTGCTTTATCCCACTTCAGCATCGCCATCACCTCTTGTTTGAGATGTGGATTTTCATTCTGCCCTTGCTGCGTAAAACCAGTGAATCATTTCAGGCAGAAGTTAAGGTAAAATAAGTCCTGGTATATCTTGTCATGTTCCTATTGATGTTGAACCTTTTAGGGTATCTAGTTTCTGAAGGTGACCTTCTTCAGCACTTCTTGCCCTTTCCAACAACGTTTTCATCTACACCCAAGGGTCTAACCCATGACTTAGGCACTGAAGGACCAAGCCTCCCAACATCTTCTTCCTGGCCACTGTGTGTGGTGACATCTTGGATATCAGGAAAAAGTCTTCCACCCAGGAGGTGGTCGAGCACCATTAACAGGCTCCCCAGGGAAGTGGACACAGCACCAAGTCTGTCTGAGTTCAAGAAGTGTCTGGACAACAATCTCAGGCCCATGGTGAGATTCTTGGCGTGTCCTGTATTTGGGCAGGAGTTGAACTCGATCATGATGGCTCCCTTCCAACTCAGCATATTCTATGATTCTAAGCAAAATGAGTCTCAGCTAAACTCATTGCACACATCCATTACGTGGGAGAAGCATCAGGATTTCTGTAAATCCAGCGTGGGAATTTATTCATCCCAGCCTCCAGCAACAATGAATTACCCTGATGACTGGTGTAATTTGGAAGCATACACAGCCATAATGAGAAAGTGCCGTGGTTTCCTTTAAAGTAATATAGTGGTTATTGCTGATAGTTACTGCCTTTGTGAAGTATTAACGCGTGGTTGTAGTACAGTTGTGCAGTGAAATTACAGGGGCCTGCAGAACGTTACTTAGCAACACTTGCTAACGGTGAGATGGTAATGAAGGAATGGAGGAAAAGAAATACAGAGTATTTGAATCATAAAATAAACTGTGGTGTGATGTGAGCAAGCTGTTCTGAAGATAATGATGTTGCCTATTTCTTTTCTTGCCATGTGGATAGGGTAGAAGAACTTAAGAGCTGATTTGAAGCAACATATACGAAATATCTAAGTGATAGAAACAACACTACATTATGTTGGGTTTTTATCATTGCTGCCTGGGAGAAGTCTCAGAATTGTTGGTCTTTTGAAGATGCTCTGTCATTCCAAACCCATCCTGAGTCACTGGCTGGCCAATTAAAACAATCTCTCCTTTGGAAAGGGAGTTTGTCAGAGTTAAGAATGAAGGCTTCTCTCTACTACATCTATCATCCCATTCATTCATTTACATAACTACGCCAGTGTTAATCAAATGCCTGTAGGCATATTTCTAGAAAAGGGTAAGGCCATAAAAATAAAGACAGACATATCTAGTTATAGATGAACCTTCCACATGTTGCAGATCTGTCTCAGTTATCTTGGTTTATCTCCACCTGTTTAAATTGGAAAGCTTACAAAAATCCATCTCCTGTGAGATTTCCAAGGTTTCTTGATTTCGTTTGGGTCAGAACTGCCACAAAAAGATGCATTTCTCAGAACACTTCTGAGCTGCTGCCAGGAACAGGGAGTGCTGGACTGTGCCACTAAAAAAAAAAAAAAAAAAAGAAAAAAGTTTTCTTTGAAAAGTCACCAAATTTTATAAGCTTTAAAATTGGCCTAGTTCAGTCTTGGGTATGATTAAAAGAGCTGCCCTGATTTATTGGTGTTAAACAAAGTATGTTTGGGTAGAACATTATTTTGTAATGGAAAAAGTGTCAGTGGAAGCGCTGCCTATCAGCACTGCCTGGGCTGGGTCAGAACCGAGCCTTAAACTGTAAGTCTCTAAAACTGGAGAAAAGGAAGACTGCTAAAAATGTTGTACCTAGAAGGCCATCTCTTAGTCTCTCAGATAAAGGTGTCTGTGAAGTCAACTTCAACAACATCTGGGGTGCTGGTAATTAAATTACAGCTGATAATTGCCTGCTTTGCGCCTCACCCTGGCCCTGCAAAGTAAATGGAAGCAAGTTTCTCATTCCTATCCCACCAGGAATGCTGAGCCATGAATATGAAGTGATGGTTTGGGGAATGTTTCACAGAAGAAACTTTCCATATACATGAATTTAATAAAAAAATAATATTCTCCAGTTGGTAACATAGTTGCTTCCCGCAGCCCTTTAATTTTGCACTTTTTCTTTTCCCCTGTAAATGACAAAATAATTTTATTCTGACTGTGTTCTTGTTCTTGCACATTGCCTTACCCAGAGCAGTGCTCTACTGGAGCATCATCACACGAACGTGTCTACTAGGGACTGCCCAGAGAGAAATGGAAAGTCAAATGCAAGTGATCAAGCAGAGCCAACCCAGCTGTTAATAACCCAGTCTGTTTCAGACATGCTCATCCCACCAAACCTCAGAAAATCATCATCTTTCTGAGGTATTTTTAAAAGGAGAACCCCTATGCAAAGGGAGACCTTACTAAAACAGTTAACCATGCCCTTCCTGAAACCATGTTTATTTTTCTCCAAAATATGCAACTGAGGTGACTTTTGGCTTTAAATCTGATTTATGACCCTTTGAGATGCCATTGAGGTTACAGTTGAGGCCCTTAACAGGACAAAATTAGTAGCAAATATAAATTTAATTTGGTGAACTTAGGATAAAAATTATATGGAAAAATCAACACCGACAGAAAAACTCTAACATGAAAACTTATCCTGTTCTTATGCAGAGTCCTCTGCACCTATACACATTTCTTCTAGAAGATGTTCTGCCTGTCCCACTTTGGAGCAACTCCTCTTGATAAAAATGCTCCAGAGATTAAAAAAGGTGGTCTTCATTTTGTAGAGCTTATTAGTGCAAACTAAATTGTCTTCAGCCTTGAGATGTTTAATGATTATTTAAAAGAAACTTGATGAATAGAAAATCGCGTACTCCCACTTGGGGCAGATGTATTTTTGGAGTGATTCATAATAATTAATCTTTGTCTAAGTGGAATGCATTAATTTCTCCTACTGGTGGTGACTGTACTTCTGTTTCTTATCCTAAGTTAGATGGTTCTGCTCCAGAGGCATATTTACTGATTAAATTGGACCACGACCGGGTACTTAGGTTATGTCACTGTTATCCAAACCATCTTTTAAGGAACACAGAGTACTTGTTTTTGCCGCTCTCTCGCGCTCCACATTTAATGACAGATCTTTGCAGCTTGTTATTTCTGGAATTCAGATTACTGTGACTTAAAAGTCTCTCTGTCCTCGCCAGTGCTCAGCGACATAAAATAAACCCGCATATTAGGAAAAGAACCATGGAACTTGTCAAGTTGCACAGAGGGATGGAAAGAAAAAGTAAGCATGCTTTACATCGATCTGGAAACTCCGTTTGCAGCACAGCTATAAAGGGAAACGCTATAATATGTTGATATTATCAATGTAGCCAGAACTTTATTATGGAGAGTGCTGTTACCCACGGCAGTACCCACGGGGAGGGGTGTCCCTGTCAAGGCTGAGGTCCTAGACCGCGGGTGGGACGAAGACACAGCAGGAGTCAGTTCGTGCCCCAAAGAATATATGAGTGTCAGTGGGCAGCGGGAGGGGGAACAAAGCGGGGGGGGGGGGGGGGGGGGAGCGATCCCCCGCAGTCGCCGCCACCAAACCCCAGCTCAGCGTCGCATTTGCTTCTCCCGACCCTGCTGGGGCTGCCCGAGAGCCCCGGGGTCGCTTGCGGCCGGCCCTGAGCCCTCGGGGGCTGCCGAGCCGCTATGGCATAGCAGGGCGCCTGTTCCCATTTTCCTCCCGCTGCCGCCTCCTTCTCGTTCACGGGGGACCGCGGCGGGATGCAGACAGAGCTGGCACGACCTCGACGGACTGAACTGCTCCAAGTTCCTTTTTTAGTAAAATCGCTTTGTCTCGAAAGTGCCGTGGAGCAAAGCCTGCTCACCCCGCTGCCCCCCTCCTCGCTCTCGGCCTCGCTGGAGGTGCCAGACTGACGTGCCAGGAACGCTCCTCATCCCCAGAGACGGAGCATCCCGGGGCCCCGCAGCCTGTACCCCGTACACCAGTCCAGCCTCAGGCTGCCCCAGGACAAGCAGCCAGTCCTGCTGCCCCCTCAGGTCCCTCTCTGGCGAGGGCTGGTGGCAGCATTGCTCCTTTGTTCGCTTTAAATGTGGCATCCAAGGAATGGACAGAAACCAACAGCTCATTTTGGTTTTGGCCTGGGATAACAAATAGCTTGCATGAGGCTGTAAAGCACTGCACTTGGACAGGGTTTCACTGGCTGCAGGATGAACAGCTCTGCACAGTGTCACTAGTTTCTTCCATACCCGGTTTTGCCTTTTCCTTGCTGCTCCTGCGCAGTCCTTGCTGGTGCTGCTGGAGCATGGGCAGGGTGCCAGGGAGGAAAACTACTAAAAGTGGTGATGGGGGCAAGTACCATAACCTGTCACTCCACAACACTTTGGTTGTGCTCCATTCCCAGTTCTGGTGCCTTCCGATTTCAGACAGGGCTTTGGCCCTAACTCTTTGTCAGTGTTTCACCACATGACCAATTTCCTTGTCCAGACACCTCCTCCAGGCCAGATGATACTCAAGCTGCCCTCAGTGGAAATGCCCAGTGTGCAGAGGGAAAGCGAGGAGTGGGTGGGTGGACAGGGACCAGAACAAGGTAAAAGGGGTTGTGGTTGGGGCAGGGGAGTCAGGGAGGTGTTGGGAGCTAATGAGCTGCTAACAAGGCTGATAAGGAATGGGTGGAGATAAATATAGTGAGAATTAAGCAGGAGAGATGGTTGGAGACTGGGTATAGAGATCCAGAAGGACCAGTGATTATGAGATGGGAATGGAATTATGGTGAAGAAGACAGTTGTCTTAGGGGAGGGCAGGACATTTGGGGTTGCAGGTAAGAAGGGGCAGACTTACATTCGAAAGCTTAATGAACATTAATGGCATTACCTATCAGGATGTTGTTTACTTCAGTGGCTGAAGCTCAGTGCTCGTGGTTCAGCTCTGAGTTCTGGCAAAGGGTTCCTGTCTCTGTCTTTCCAGGGGCCACCTGCATCTCTTCTAGAATATGGAGCATGTACCTGTACACATGCTGTCTGTGTGGCTGCAGGTATGATAAGAAATGTGAGAGAGTGACTCTGGTTTGGGGAAATGTGCAGTACAGTGATAAAAACCTTGGTGGCATGATAAAGTACTGCTGGGTGTTGAGGCAGGCTTTGTACTCATATTTTTTCTTTATTTTTTCTACAGATCTCCTGCCATGCTGGGCGGCTCTGCTCTAGTGCCAGACCCTGGAAGAATGTTATCTCTCAGGTTTGTCTTCCTAGGTGATGGGAAGTGAGTGTGGGACTTCAGGGCAAGGCAAAATGGTCCCATGATTAAGGTCTCATGTATTTGAATGCCCTCCTGATGAACTGGGTTCAGTTTCTTCAGTTACCCGAACTAAACTCTTTCAGGATGATTACTTTTGTGGTTTTGGCCAAGGATTGGTTTCTTTGCAGATGTTGCATATTCCCAGTTGAAACAGATATTAGTGAGAGCTGGGTCTTAGATGAACAGTGTAAAGGCTCCTGAGAAACCAGTTTTCTGAGCAGTTTGGATACCCCAAAATTTGTAAAACTTTTTTATTTTATTTTTATTATTTCTCACCCCTCCCTATCCTCACAGCATGTGATTTAGCTGCAGGAATACTTATGTGGCTTTTGGATGATCCACTGATGAGAAGTACAGAAAACCCACGAGGATGTGAACAATTTTCTCTTGTGTGCTCAAGTAACAGGCAGCAAGTAAGGCATGGTGCAGTGCAGCAAGCGGCAAGTAGAAAACCAAACATAAAATCATTAAAATGTATCCTCCACTCTGTGCAAATGAGGGATAGAAAATTCCTGGGAAAATCTTTGGGAATTTAGCTGCTCTTGCAGAGCTCCAGTTAGTGTGAAGGTGGTGTTCATGTGAGTCCTTGTACCTTGGTATAGATTAAGTCCCATTTCAACTTCTCGTCTGACATTGGATCATATTTGTTCTGACGCAAGGTGTTATGTTGCATTGTGAATAAAACAGTCAGTTACTGAGAGAGTAACTTCTACATACCCTGAGGGATGGTGATGTTACTGGGCCCTGTATTAGGGGCTGGAGATGGCTGATCTGTTTCTACGTCTCTGAACCCTGCTGGGAACCTGAACTGTTAACCTGAACTCTCATTTTTTATGTGTTTTCTACTAAAACAGTTTTAAAGCATCTCTGTTACTGTGAATTCTTGCTTATTTGTCATAAAGGAGGAAAAAAAAAAGCCAAATGGGAATTAACAAGAGGATTTTCTTTGTGACTTTAGTCCCTCATTAGAAGGTTTACAATCGAGCTTTGGGAAAGATTTCCTTGAATTATTTTAAGGTTCTAATGATAAAAACCTTGGGGAGGTCATGCACATGGGGGATTTAATACCCATTCAGAACCATCTGGCATTAGATTACATGCAGGGAAAGAACAAAATCTGGCAGTAGTATTCATCTCCATTAACCCGGCATACAGGCTGATATGATTGTAGCAGAGAAAATACTCTCACTCTTTCACTGGGAAGAGCTCTAAATAGACCTGGGCTAAATTGGCTTATAAAACCAAAGACTTCTTGAAGCGTGGATCTGCCCTCTCATTGAGTTCGTTTGCTTTGGCTTTTAGTATGTATTTCATTTCTCTTTAACCTTGACAACTAGTATGGTAAGGTATAAAATATTGCTAGGTTGAAGGACTGTGTTTGCAGCTCCTAACTTGCTCTGTGAGTGCTGTCTCAGTAACGCAAGCATGATGCTGAAGCAGAGCTTGTTCCCATGTTGTTCCTGCCTCTCCTTGAGAGCAACACTGAGTGCACAGTCCCAGTGGCATCCTCAGCAAAACTCCCACTGATGTCAGTGGTGATGAACCTTCCTCCAAGACCCTGAAGCAGCTCCTTGTGCTTGGCCTGAAGCAGCTGACCAGTGACTTGGGGCAAACCCAGTAAAGAGAGTGAACAATGCTGGGGAGATGATCCCTTCTCATCCAGATTAACTGCATTTCACCTTAATTGCTGGGCAGGCTGCAGGCTCTGTTCAGCCTCCCATGCTGCTATTACTTTTGTATAATTTTCATCTTGTCATACTCCATCAGGCTTGTCCAGAGAGGGTTTCTCTCTGCCCTCCAAATTTTTCTCTCCTCTTCCCTCCTCTCCCAGCTTGGCACAGTCAGATCCTCTCCTTTAGCCAATGTTATGATTCAGTTACTACATGGAAAGCAAAACCATATGGAAGACAAGATAAAGGCCATTTATCTTGAAGTGTGTTGAGATGTGAACATCTCACAGTAAGGCTTCAGTTCAACCAGGCTTTCTCGCACGTGTTGCTGTCATCTCTTTCCACCGGAACAGAGGTGGACTCCTGTGCCAGCTGAAACAATCCTTTTAGCTTGTCATCTGCTTTGTGCTTAACATGGCCCTGCATACAAAACATTCACAGAAAAAACCAATCTTGCTATGTCTTTTCCTTTGTTCTGAGAAGCCACCTGTGCCAGCTTTCCCTTTGGAGACTCCTATCTGCTGAAGGAAATTGCTGTCACCCAAGATAGGGTTCATTCTGGTAAATGCAATGTGCATCAAGCTTGGCAAAGGAAAGCTTTTTCTATATTCATTAATTAAATGGTTCTCCCTGAGTGCCTGAGGGAGGATCATAGAACAGTTTGGATTGGAAGGAACCTAAAAATCATCTTGTTCCAACCCCCCTGCCATGGGCAGAGACTCCTTCCACTAGACCAGGTTGCTCAAAGCCCCATCCAACCTGGCCTTGTGTTATTAAAATGTATGATATTATTCAATTAATAACTGCTTTGAGGAAGGGAGACCAGAGGATGGAGTCCCAGTAATGCCAACTGCAGCCATGTGAGGGGCAGCAAGCACAGTATGTGACCCAGGACTCTGCTCCAAGGTGTCCCAATGCTTCCTCAGCTGAGGAGGACCTCAAGCCAGGTATTTAATGCTCCTTATCTGATATTGTCTCCCTGCTTCCTATTTTGCAGTCCCCACCAACAAAATGAAATGACAGCTCATTTAGTTTAGGGGGAAAGCTTCCATCTTTCACACTCCTGGAGAATTAAGAGATAGGGATCCTCTGAGACACATCTCTGGTGGATGTCCTGCAGTGTCTGTTGGTACCTTTCTGGTTTCGTCCCTGGGCTTGTAACACACTTGCTGATGGATTTATGCTGCAGTTGGAAACCAGAACCCAGGACAGCCTGTTCCCTGGCTTCACGTTATAAACATAAATAGACTCACACAGCCATTTGTATCTGGTTCTTTCTATCAGCACAAGGGTTTTATTACCTCTCTAAAGTGATCCTGAAGGGGAGCAAAAGGCTGGCAACAAAAGGAAGTGCTCAAGCAGGAACAGGAACACAAAGGAGCAAAGGGCAGGAGGCTGCCATGAGACCAGGCAAGCGAGAGCAGGCAATTAATGGCAGGTATCAAAAGGGCTGTTGGAAACTGGCTGTTTCCCTCATCTTTTGAGTAGGAGCTGCCATCAGATCACATCAGAGTCACTCTGGTCTGAAGTGCATTTTTAGTATGGAGAAAACTTTTTCCCATCTCCAGTTTTGAACTTTTCAGAATGAGTTGCTAAGTTAATGACAGGCCTCTAAATTAGCTCGTTGTGGAGCAGTGAAGCGAGTAATGTGGAAAAGAGATGCAAGCAATTATGTTTTAAATAAACACCCACCGTGTTATTAGAAACTACCTGAAAAGAGAATTCAGCAGTGTGAAATCCAGCTTTCAAACAAGTTATCCCAGCTCTCCTGTGTGAGAAACAGTGAACCAGAGGGTTTGTGAAGTGTGGGAATCACTGAGTAATTCCAGGCAGGCAGTACCAAGCTCTCAGCTGCTTTCCCAGAGTCCTCATGAAACCCTCATATTCAGGTCCTGGTTTTGTTGTTATTTTGCCCCTGATATGCTGAGAGCCTTTTGCCTATGCAAGACCCCACATGCTGAACACGATGAGGCAAATGAGGAGGTGGGCAGGGGGGGAGCAAAAAATTATTCAGAGGTGCTTGTTGGCAATGTGATGTTGGCAATGGTTTGGAAAAGCCCAGACTATCACCCTGCTATCTACCGATTCTGGACTGAGCTGAGAGTAAATATCTTTCATATCCCGTCAGCCACAGCCATCCTGAAGCAGTCAGGGTGCTTTGCTTGCGTAGGCAATGCTGTTGCCATCTTTCAATTACTGCTCTTGGAGAACTGCTCAAAGTCTCATATTTTGAACAGTTCCAGCTGTTCTCCACTCCCTCAGAGATATCATCAGAAAGTAGTCGATTACACTGAGATTACTTTAGTGATATCAAAGGGTGTGGAAGAAGGCTGCTAATTAGTAAACCCTCAAGGTATGAAGATATAAATAGCCCTGGAGCAGTGAGAACAGATCCAAATCTGCAGTCTAACATTATCTTGGATGAAAGCATTATGTATAGGCTGATTCCAGTAGAGAAGAGTGATTGAGCATTCCTGTTGAGCTGAACAGCAGGGCTTGTTTTGATTGATAAAGCTCCTTGTCGGATTGTGCAGTATATTATCAATTTATTGAGCCACCTGCCAAGACTGAGCCAGGAGCAACAGTAGCAAGAACTTAGTCTGGAATGAGCAATCATTTTGGAGGGAAATTTCTGGCTTGTATTTTTACTTATTTTACTTATTTTAATTAATTAATTAATTAATTAATTAATTAATTAATTGAAGAGTACCTATCCCAATTCCCTTTGTGAAAAGCCAAAAATGCTTCGGTAGTCCAGCCAAAAGGTAGAAAAAATTGTGATAAGCAGCTGAAATTCATCAATTGAGCATCTGCTAGAAAAGAGAGCCTATCCTACCCAATGCGGTCATGGAAGAGGAGAAATGTCAAGGCTGGGAGAGATTGAAATTGCAGCATTGCCCATTCTTGATCTCTTTGCATACTCAGGAGCCACATCTCTCATCTCACAGCTCTGGTGACAGTTCATTCTCTGTTCATTCCAGCACAACTGCAGCTGGCAAACCAGCTGCTCATAAATGGCCATCCTGTATTTTAACGTCATTTACTGTACTCCTCCACACTTTCTGTTAGGATTACTTGAGGGGTTTTTTTTAGTCCTGTGGTGAGTCTTTTGAACACAACACAAACCAGCCACTTGCAGTGGCTTGACAGCACTATCACCCTGTGATAAATGTGGAGATCCTGCTTTTAAAGTGAAGGCTGTCTTAAGGGAAGAGGAGGGAAAACACAAAAACTAAACCAAGCTTCCCTTCAAAATACCAGCCCAGCCGTAAGTGTGGACTTGCACAGCTGTTCCCAAGGGCAGGATCGGAGCACTGTATGTCAGGAGCACTTCTGGAGGACCACACAAGTTTAGTGCTATTCCTAAATCTCAGCCTCACAACTGGGAAATTCCTCCCAAGTTGCTTGAGATGGTGGTACCTGGCAAGTATTATATGAGTCTGTATTGCACCATGAGAACACTATTTGCACTTAATTACACATCTCCCTACCCCGGTATAACAAATGAGACAGATGCTGCATCTATGAAAGTGAGGAAGAAACACGGTTTTCAAGTGGAATCTGACAGCCAGAAGCCGAAGAGGAGGCTTCAGACACTCCCAGCAGTGGAGATCCTCATAGTATTGCACCATAGTTCAGACCAGTGAATGTTGGTTTTCTTTGTAGCAACAATTCCCGTGTATCCCAATGCAGCGAACGTTATCCTAATGCAAACAAGTTGTCTTGCATTCCTGCCTCCTTGTGCTGGAATGCTGGTAGGGAGGTCCTGACCCCCCTTCTCTTCATTGGTCCTTTTCTCTGAGTCCATCTCTCAGCCAAAAGTCTGGATGTTATCTCCTGCCAGGTGTTCTGGATGGTGCTGATCATAACAGCCTTACCCAAAGTGTGTTAGGATTCCTTGCCAGGATTATCCTGACTCTGCATTTGAGGGAGTAGATTAATATCCACCAACTGGGCTAATTGATCTTCTAACACAGACTTCTGTTCCAGGGATGGACAATGGGCAAGCAGGAAAGCCTCCCACCAGCCTTGCTGGCCCAGAGCATGGAACTGCAGCATCACCCTGCCGTGTTTAACCAGAGCAGATCCCCTGTAAACAGACACAGCTGGTAGGTGGACACAGATCCATCACCAGCTAACATCCTCCTGAATTAAAGCCCAGTCTGTTTATTCCTTGGAATGGCTGGAAGACAAGATATTTCTGTTTCACAGGGCAATCCCAGGGTGTACTTATGACAAATGTGCAAACCAGTTTTTATAAAGCAATTCATTGGAAGTGTGAGTCTCCGGGAGCATTTCAAACTGGGGCTCATTACTCACAGACTTGCTGTTGTGTGTACTTAGGGGCTTTACTCTTTTATCCTCCCCTCATTTACACGTCAAATCCCCCATCCCCTGCCATGTAATCCAAGACAGGAAATTTCTTTTCTGTTTACATCAGGCCATGGTAATGCAGTCACTAATCTGGCACAAGCCTGGGCTGCTGTAAGGGGGTGATCCTTTTCCCACCATCTCCCTCACACTGGCTCTACAATTCAAATGGTCGGGGCTTTAATTCTGTAGTTACTTTAAAGAAGTCCCAGAGGGTATGATGGAAAAGTATGGTTATCAGACATGATATAGCTGAGTGAATAAAGTGAATGGTCCTCTACTGGTAGAAAATGCAAATTTATCAAGGAAAGTTTCAGTTTACCTGGTTCAACAGTTTTGCAGTGATTGTTGTCTTGGCTGAGAATAGAGTTCCTCTACATTTTGTGCTGACCGTTCATCTCAACGGAGCGCATTTGACACAAAGTTTGAGTTCCTGCAGATCACAAGCTGCCTCAGCCCAGCTCCTCTGTATGATGGCTTTCAGTACAAAATGGGGGGCTCTTCTGCAGTTTCACTTTAAAACTTGTCTGACTAAATCTGTCACTTATTTAGACACATTCTGAATTTATAAACAGGAGAAGGAAAATATATGTGAGCAAAGTGACACTTTGTCACCCTTCAAAATTTTCAGCATCTTTTCAGATGGTTGTGTGAGTTCAGTCTGTAGATAAATCATTAACACTTCTTCATATATTTTCATTTTAATATGTATTGGGGCTCCAGTAAAACACTGAGATGCTTAAAAAAAACCCAACAACCCCCCCTGAACAAACAAAAACACCTCCCCCCCACCAATAGTTTAGCCTTCCTGTTTACTTTGGCGTTTGGTTTAAACACATTCTTCTAAACACACCAAGGCTAGTTGGTGTCTTGCCTATTTGGCACATTCAGAAAACATACATGTCTAGCTTTGCAGCTGAAATGTGAGTCATTATTGCAATTAGATGCTTAGATGCTGAGAAACATAGTGCCATTATATAACACAAAGCACTGTTGACAATGCACATTGAATACTATACATTCAATGCATATTGAATAATATTAGGTGAAAAAATGTTTCCTTTGTCACAATTGTAATTAGTTTCTGTGTAGTTCTAGGAAGTTATTCCACACTCTCAGTTTTAAATGTGTTTCCAATTTTAATGAAGTGTTCTTATTTAATGATGTGTCTGTTTTAATGACATGTGAATCCCAGTCTGAAAAAGTCTTCTTTACATGGAGATGAGAAGAGGGGTTTTTTCCTCCCAAATCTTCAGGAGCTGTGTCCTGTGACCAAATTCCCCTGTGAGGCAATAGCTCAGGTTTCCTTCTTTTCTGGAAAAAAACACCATGAAGATGATCTCATGGATATCACAGCTTTTCAGCTCTCTCCAGAATACAGTAAACTGGACAGTAGGTGGAAGTTTCCATGATTAAATTCCTTTCAGAATTGGGAAACTGATATTGATTCACATTCAAGGCTTTTTAATCTGATTGTGTGTCATCTGGCCATTTAATTATTCAATAAGCTGTGCTGGCCAAGGAATGTAAAGTGGAATTGCTGCAAAATAGCTGTGGTATGAGATGGTGCCTATAATTGATGTTGCTTTTGTGCAAATTTTCTTACAACTTTTTGGCATTGAATTAATTCTGGTTTTCACATTAATAGCCAAGTAATATTCAGCAGTGCAAGATCCCTTACCTTGTATTATGGATATTTTTGGTGTGAGGGGAAGGACCTGCTAAACTTCAAAGTGAGTTTAATTCGGCTGCTACATGGGCAGAGACTTGCCAGAAGGAATGCTATTTTGGTGGCTTGAACAAAAGAAAAATAATTGAGATTTCGTGGAAAACTGTTTGGATCCCGCTGGAGCTGGGAGGCTGGAATTGTCTGTCTCTACAGGGCTCTGTTGGACGTCACTTCTGGTTACACATGTGCCTAAGTATTCTGTGGAGCCGAGCCCTCAAAGCTTGCAGTAACACCCACACACTTCCACAGACTATCCAGGGACACAAACACTTTCCAGTTTTCCCTCAGAGAAAGTCATCCTCACCTTGCCAAGAAGCTCAGCCTCAGAAGCAAAGACAACTCTGCCCACATGATGGGGTAGACATGGTAAAGCTCACCCAGCACTACTGGCGTGGGAGGAACAAACCCTTCTGTACCCGCCAGGGAGCATCTGAGGTACTGGGTTTTCCTCTGGCTGCAGGATACACTTCCAGATGCAACTGAAAGATTCCTGGATTCTTGTTTTATTAGTGTTATTCCAGCCAGAATCTGCAGGCATCTCATCCCCAATTATCTGCATACAGCCAGAGTAATGCAAGAAGCTCTTTAGAGGTTATGCTCTTTTCTTAAAGCAAGAATAAATGTTAGTCTTCTCTGGGCTAGGAGGAATATTTATTAGATGTGCATGAGCATATGTGTTGCTGTAGGATCAGGCAAGAAAATGGAGTGTGACTTAACTCATGTTGCAGGTATGAGGGAGGATGGAGAGCAGATGGCTCTTGCCTGGATACTCTGATTGAACAAAGTGGGTTAGGTCAGGGTTTTCCTCACTTGTGCTCTTTTTGGGTCACTCAGTCAGAGCTGGCCTGCAGCCCTGCTCTCTCCACTACAACATCAAGGATGGAGGTGGAGGTTTCGCTGCAATGTGAGGCTCAGCAAGCTGGGGTTGGTCTGCCTGGCTACCAGGACAGGAAACATCCAGTGGCTCAGGGCTGCTTGCTGAAACCCTCATCACGAGGCAAACCCCAATCCTGCTTAAAAAGATATGATTCATCTGCTTGCTTAAATTTATTCTCTCTATTGTCTCAGACAAATGTGTCTGAGTGCATGCCTGGAAAAAAGGGAGCACCTCTGACTGCCCAAAGCCCTGGTTTTCTCCATGTGCAGCATGCTCACTTCTGCCTGGCACTCATATGATGCCAAGCTTCCAGCCTGGCCTAAAACCTTCAGTCTCCAATGCTGGGTGAGTTGAGTGTGGGTTTGCTGTAGCAGATGGTAGGTGAAGTTGCCCTGAGTGCCAATGCAGCAGTTCTGCTCTGTGGCAGCAGTGCAGGTGTTGGCACCAGCAATGGGACCACGCTGTGCCCAGCCCCAGCACCTCGCTTCACCAGGAGCCAGGAGAACCTGGACTGGCCAAAACACTACTTGGCTTTGAGTGTTTCCAGGGAGGATTTTATGTGCCCACTCAGTTGATGCCTGCCTGCTGGAAGGTTGATAAATCCAGCCTACGTGGATTTGAACAGGTGTTTTGTCTAAAGTTTATGTCAAATTTTTTGAGAATACTCGTGTGAAATTTCCTTTTTCCATTTGAAAGAAAAGAAAAATGTATGCATTCAAAGATGCAAAAGACATTCAAGAAACGCACAGATCATAATTTCAGGCAGGCTGAGCAGTGCAACAGAGTGAAATCATTTATAGCATCTATTTTGATATTTAAGTGGTTTTAAATCATAGAGTTTCAATAAATTATTTTGAATAAAGGAATCTTTCCTAGGTAACTTCCAATTTATTCCATTGTTTTCTCAGTCAGTATTGCTATGCTCTGCCAAACATCAGTGCAGTTGTGTGACTACAGTGAGACACTTTTAGCTAGATAAACCAATGTTTTCTTCTAATGCAGAAAAAAAATACGTATAAATAAATAAATTCAGAGACAATTTGTCCAACAAGAATTTATAGCATGGAGGGGATTCTGGAGTCATCTTCAAAGTACATGTTGATGTTTTTAAAATGACCTATGAATGTTTCTCTAGTTTGTAAGAAGTCCAGAGGGATTTTTGACATAATAGATTTGGGTTATTAAATTACTGTTGGAAATGTAGAGCTGACCTCCAGTGGCAAATATTTCTGTGAAAACAGTGGCAAACATTTAATTTGGTGAACTTTCCTCTATCGTTTCTTTTCTAAAATCAAAATAAACACTAAAAATATATTGGGTCAGGCAAGAAAACACAATAAGCCTATTTTGTTGCATTTTCTGATAAGCAGTACAGCCTAACTGCTAATAAATATTGGACACGTCTACTTTTAGCTCGAAGTTAAAGATGCCTTTGAGCTTGCACGTAAAATGGGATGAAATTACCATCCTTTTTCTGCTGATTTATATTAGAACTGAGAGAAACATCGGGCACTTCGTTGCACAACACTGACCCGCAGGAACGTGCCGGATTCAGCAGCGCTGTGACGGGAAGAGGGGACAGATTTTTGGCTCAGAAAGGCAGTGAGTGGCAGGGGGGTGATGCAGGACATGAACACCCAGAGCTGTGACACTTCCCCAAAGTGAGCCTGGTTTGGAGACCTGCACAGGAGGTTCCATCTCCTGGCTGCCATCCCAACAACCAGATTACACTGGCAGGGTATCTCATCTGGTGAATGCTTCACTTTTTATACAAATTAAGCAATTCCAGCAGGAGGAAACCAAAAAAAAAAAAAAAAAAAAAAATTGAAAAAGCCTGTAGTGAGCAGAAAAAATCTTGAACCTGACCCTCTTGTACTGGGTGCTCTCATGTGTACTTTTTTTGATTTTGATCACTAATAAACCTAGCCCAAAGAGTTCAGGTGATGGATTTCTTGATGCTTTCAGGCTCTTTACAGAGAATTTGGATTCAGAACTTTAGTAATAGCCTGGAAATTTAAGGCATTTTCCTTATGACCTCCTAAATTTCCAGACTCAGGGTGCTAGAATAAAATCTTAGCAGGATCTGTTGCCCTTGTGTATGTGACACTTGTTTGACATGAATACCCCGAGAGCAGTTTCCCAACTGACAAACTGGCTGTCTCCATCAGTGCTCAGTTTATCCAGCAGCTTGTGCTAGCGAAACCCAGTCTAGTTATTGATGCTCTAACCATCTCTGGATCCTCTGGGTACCCTTTAAGGCTGTAATAATCCTGTATCTGGCATTTTTCGTGGGCAGAATGGCCCCAAAGTCCAGTTCCTTAAACCCAAAACTTCAAGCTAGAGTAGTTACATGCCTCCAGGCACTTTGTGAGAGCTCATTACCCCCCCACACCCCAGAAAAAAAAGGAAAAAAAAAGTGATAAAATCCCCAAGGGATACCGGAATAGTAGAGATATGTTTTAAGCACAGGAAATGTTATTTTTAAACAGCTTGAGAGGGTTAAATCAACAAAATCCTAAACTCTTCCCAGCAGACCCCGTTCCCATCTTCTTGGAAGCATAAGGTCTGGACAGCATCCCCAGGCCAGATCACATATCCTGCTTTCTGCTCCGTGGCTTCTCAGATGTGCCTGTGGAGTGGCTTTTAGCAGACTGGCCCCTTTCACACACAGTTTCTGGTGTTATAGCTCAGTCCAAGTCATCCAGCAGTAGTCACAGAATAGAGTCATAGAATCATTAAGGTTGGAAAAGACCTCTAAAATCATTGAGTCCAACCATAACTCTTCATGCTATGTACCTACTCTTTCCACTAGGTATCAAACTCAGCAAAAAAAACCCCAAAACAAACGACTCTTTGATATTTCATGTCAGCACAGTGCAAGAAAGCTGGGAAGACAGAAATACAAATTATAATGCAAAACAACAATTCCAATGTAAAATAAAGGTCAGCCAGGCAAGGGGTGTGGCCAACATAAAGGTCTACAAAGCAAAGCTAAGATCACTGTTATTTGTACTGTATTTCCTAGCAGTGGGAAATGTTGAGATAAATCTAAAAACAAAATAATAAAACATGACCCGGGTCAGATCCCTGAATTCTGATGTTCCTGATGTGTGGGAAGCAGAACGGCGTCTGTCATGCACCCAGAGTCCTTTTCCTTGCAGCAAGGTACTCAGCAGTTTTGTGGTCATGAACTAAAGCAGCACCATTCCGCAGATGTAAGCACAATGTATTGACACGTCCGGGGCGCTGGGGTTTACAGTCACTTCACTGCTTTCTGCTCACCACAGGAAAACACGCAATTTGCTCATTGTTTTGCCATGTGCTCCGTAGCATTAAGAGGAGTGATCATCGATAAAATGATAATAACTAAGGGAGGGAGTGCAGCTCCGCTTTCTCGCTTCGGCTTGCCAAGATTTGGGGAGCTGAGTAAGCACTGTCCGGGCTGGGAGTGGACAGAGAGCAGATCTGGTTATCTTATATACTGAGTGGAAATACCCCGAGGGGAACTGCAACCTGAAACTAGCTCAAGTGGTTTGGCACACAATGTGATAAAACCTTCACATCAATAGCATCCCCCATGAGATGCAAAACAAAGGCCATGCTATTGTATGGAGTCTTTCTTCCCTCCAGGCAGAAATGGATCTTGCTTTCTCACTGCTTGCCAGCTACCCAAGTTGTTTAGTAATTATTTAACGTCATGCTGATGAACGAATGGTAAAACTGAACCAGAGCTTCAGAACACAGTTCAAACAGCAAGATAAAAAGGATGGATAATGCATGGATGGCCACGCGCAGAAGTGAAATATGAAAACGCTGATAAATGAGAACTAAGTTTCTAAATGGCAAGAAAGCAACACATGGAATGGATAAAAATTGAAGTGAAGCATAAGGGGTCAGCACTACGTGGCCTTGCTTGTCACGTGTTGCTGCTTTTCTGGACATTTGGGGAAAAGTTTTCAGGTTTGCCATTCTGCATCACTGGTGGAAGCACTACGGTTTCTGCTCCAGAGCCAGCCTAGAGCTCTGACTGTTTGGGCACACTGCCAGCCTCACTGGAGATGGGCCACCCTTTGGAGAATGAATGGAGCCACCCTTTGAAGCTTTATGAAGTTGGTGGGAATTCTAGGATTTTTTTTTTCTAGTCTCTTCTACAGTGAAATTCTAGTCTCTATAGTGAAGCTTAAATTTTACTTGAATTTACTGGCAGTTCTTACCAGTTTTGATCTCCTTAATAGGGAGGGCTAAAGGGAGTTAGCACCTCTGTAGGAGGGAGGGCTGTCTGCAGGGGGACACAGATGTCTGGTGGATTCAGGACATGCTCTGTAAGGGATAGAGAAAGGAGTGCATTTCAAACACTGAAAAGTACATTAATGTTCTGCTCTGTGTGTTTCTGAGCCTGGTAGCATTGGAAGGTGAGGACCCATGCATCTAGTTCTGATGATCAATGTGATGCATTAGCTCTTATTGTTCTCCAGAGAAGCAAATTGAGTCATTTTTTGATAATTTATGCCCAGACAGAGCTGTGGTTGTCCATGTGGCACAGCAGCTTCTTCTGCAGGCCATGGATGTCAGTGGGAGTGCCTCTTGGGCATGGGATGACTCAAAACAACCCATACAAGCAGTAATCCAGAGACTAGGGGGCATTTCCTTGTTATATTGTTTCATTGAGTCACACATTCAGAGTTTAAAGACTAGAGGAAAACATTAGATTATCCCTACTAGCCCCCTCATACCTCAGGCTGTTTAACCTCAACCATCCATCCCTGCTTGAAGCAAGAAACTCGTGTTTGGCTTGCACGTGTCTTCCAAGACATCCAGTCTGGATTTAAAGACACCAGGAAACAAATGATCCATCATTTCATTTGGTAGTTTATTTCAAAACGTAACCCTCCTCACTCTGAAAATGCAATGCCTCATTTCTCATCTGAATTTGTCTGGCTTAAAAGTCCCTACACAGTCATTTTTGCTGTCTTTCGTCATTATTAGATAGTCTTTACATGCCTGGTAGTTTCTCCCTAAAGTTCTTTCTTCCCTAAAGCCCAAGCATTTCTAGGTCTTCTCCGAAGGAGCAAGCTCTGTAAATATGTGCCAAGGAAGCATTTCCCTGGAGCTCGGGTCACTCACTGCACATCCTCTCTAGTAAAACACCTCCAGGCTTTCTACAGACACCAGAATTCTCCATGGTGTTGCACCACTGTCCTCCCTGCTCCTGCATACCCAGGACAGGCTCTACCCTCCTGACAGTTCACTCTGGGACCATGCCAGCCCCTTTTTGCTGTAGCATCCTTCTGGAGGTGCACGGCATCCAGTCCCTGGCATCTGTCTGTGTTGGGTATGGCCATAGCAAAACTCATTTTACCTTACCAAAACAAACAATCCACGTGCCAGATGTTCCATGCCTACCATGGTGTAAATTCTTAATTTGTACCCAGATGTTACCAGTGACACTTTTTACCTCCAATCAGAAGTTTCTAAACAGCTTACAATTTTGTATTCTTTTTAACCAGGGGCTGCGGCAAAACAATATGCTCTTGTGAGTGTGTGTTCTAAAAATATTTTTTTAGCAACAGGAAAGAACTTGAAAACCTTGAGCCAAGGGAGTTCTTTATATTTTTTCTTTTGGTTTTGTCCTTATTTTGACAGTTACATCTCTATCTGCTCCATAGGCTGCTACACAGGGAGCAGCTCCACCCCAACCTGGAGTTGGTTCCGAGGTTATGAAAATTTACTCACCGATTCACTCTATGCACTGTGGCTTTTGTGAAATGGATTCATTTAAAAGTTTAATTACTGGAGATTAAATATATGACAGTAGAGGTAGACTGGAACATAATACTGATGCTCAGCCAACCTTGAACCTGCATATTTGACTTGCTCAGCAAAACCCCATCAGATTTGTCGAACCATCGGATTTGCCTATGTTCATTTTCAGGTTGGTGTTTGCAGGAGCTGGCGTTTTCTTCTGTGATTTATGTGATGTTGGAGGATTACATTAAAAGTACTGAAGTCTCCATCTCCTTTTTTCAGCTTTGAAAAAGTGCCCAGCTATGGATTAAATAAAGTTAATACTATATACATAGTGGCCCTTTAAAAATTTTTTTGAAAGATGCTTTTCCAGTTTTATTTTGTTAACAAAGGCATAACATACATAGGTCAAAGCCCACTTTCAGCTTTACTGTGTCATAAAAAAATATGATAGTTGATGGAGAAGAACAGAAATATGTAATGAAAATAATAAAAAAAGAGCTGAGCCAATAAAATCCCAGAAGGCAGAAATGAGAGCTGTAAAATGAAAAAAAAAAAGAGTTTAAAACTATTTTAATTAAATTTTGCAATAATCTCAAGAAATGAGCCATTTTGACTATGAGGAAGCAATCTGTGACAACCCAAGCACTTCTTTTTTTCCCCAGACTGCTACTGACTGTGGATGGATCTCACCCATCTGCTTGCTTGACTGCTGCTGGCTCTGGGAGCAACTCATGTTCCAGCCTCTGGCCAGTTCCCACACATGGGAATATTTTGCACATGTCCATCTTTCTGCTCTAGGGTGTGCATTGAGTTTAGTTAGTGGATTTGCAAATCAATATCCACCTGCATCTGCTGCAGACATTGGGAAGTGTGTGTGGCTAACCCTGCTCCCCAGGGGCAGCTCCTTGACCCTGTGCATCTCTTGCACCTGATGGAGCTGGAAGGGCTCCAAAGGCACATTTGGAAATACTTCCTTCTCAGGATCACAGAGTGACACAGATATGGTACTTTGTTCATTCACTAGAAAAGACCAGCTGGGTCTAGACCACTCCCTACAGATTTCCATCCAAGCTGAACCCAATTACTGAGGTGCTTCACCTGCCCAAACGATGTAAATTATTGCAGAGGAGCAACCCACAGCTCACTTGCCCGGGGTGGAGCATTAGGATTATGAGCTGACCACATGAAGCTCCTTAAAAGCACCAGTGCTTCAGCCTTTGCTGTTTGTTGGCCAAGGAGACTCCTTAGAGGTATCATGGTCTGCAGAGATCCTGTCCTCTCATCCTCTCTTTGTAGGTGTTCCTCAGAGAGTCCAGCAGGTAGGTGGGGACCCTCTGGGCACAAGCATGGTCACTCATGAGGAGGTAGAGGAAGGACATATACTTTGAGTGAGCTGTCCTGGTTGTTTCCCCACTGTCAGCATGGGCCTGTGCTGGTTCTCCTTGGTATGGATGGTTTGTCCCCCTCTCAGACCAAGGCTGGCTGCACTCACTGCAAAGAGCAAAAAGGTAGGAGGTTTGCAGAGTGTCTTTAGCTGCTCCTCTATTTCTTAATGCAATTTTAGCTGGCTCTGTGTCGTTCTTTTCTTGCTTCATCTGAAAATATAGGGCTGGCGGTTGGTGCAGACACACACTGTTGTGTTGTGAAGTTGCAGACACAACTTAATTACCCTGCACTGATTTAAATCAATACAGGAGAGACTTTAGGAAAAAAAAAAAAAAGAGAAAGAAAAAAAAAAGCCAGAATGGATTTATGAAGCTGTGGAAAGTAAGATGCTCTGACACACATCAGTGCTGGCATTGGGTTGGATCAGAGGTAGAAAGGACTGTCAGGCCCTTCTTCTTACAGCTGGTTCATGTGCCACCACCATGGGTACACAGATGTCCCTTGTGCTTTGCCTGTGTGTTATGCACCCCCTGAATACTGTTGCGTGGTTTTCTGTGTCTGCAATTAGAAATCCCTGACTTCTTCTGACATTTTCCATCAGTCAAGCTAGCAGCTAATTTTGAGAAATGAGGACTCAACTGCTGCACCTTTGAATCCCAGAACACATCTCTCCAAGAGATGCACTTCTGGAGACAGCAACATAGCACAGCCATAATTTTGCAAGGAATTACAGTAACACCTTACTCTAGCATCAGGGAGAGCTCTTTCACATGATGAGGTTGGTACCAACCCCACTGCTCAGTCAGAGATGACCCCTCGGTTATGAAGCACCAAATGGGTGTTTTACCCTACCCAGCAGGTCCGGGCTGGGCAGCCAGGACAGTCTCCAACCCCCTGACTGGGGCCCTCCCAGCAAGCTGAACCCCAACTGCAGACATGACATATAGGGTTATTTTTAGTGTATTTCATCTTCTTGCTGTAGGTTTTGGCACATATATCTCTTCAAGACTCTTCCATGCTGCTCAGTCCAGCACAGATTGCTGGATTGTGACCTCTTCTGTGGGGTGGCCCCTGCTCACACACAGAGCCTGTGCAAAGGATGCAAGATCACACCTGCACTCTTCATGGATAAAAAGAGCATGAACTTGAGGCATACTAAGGACAGCTGAAAATAATTAATTTCTAACTGATCTGGTGGATACCAGCCCTTAAAAACTGTAGGATTTGTGTGAATAAGTTTCCTAGGAATTACACTCAAATGTTGATGTGATGAACAATAACACTTTCCATAGTTCTGTGGTCTTTATATTGGCATGTTTTGAGCCAATTTTTAAAATTCACGTTGATATGCCAAGGAAAACTTCCTCAACAAACATAGTTCCTGCATCTGTGCAGTAGTTGGTTTTCAAAGTTAAACATCCCCGCTGCTTCACTTTTTTTTTCTTTTAGATGCCAGCAGTGATTAGACATTACCATGGGCTAATTGCTCGTACAATTTTAGTTTTTACCTTGCAGCCGCCTTGAAATTTCCAGCTGCAACAACAGGAAAAAACCCCATGCTCTCAGCAAATACAAATTAGTGAAAAGCAAAACAAAACTGTTTTTTCTTGTGTTTTGTTTGCAGCTGTTTATCCCAAAATTGGACGGCTGCTTACCTCCCCTCCATCTTAACCTTATGAACACACATTACCCTGGTCTGAGGCAACACATATTCAGTGTCAACCCAGAGCTCAGCAAAGGCACCTTCTCCGCTCAGAAATACTCACACTTACGAATAGTATGCTGAATCTCAAGGATTTTCTTTTAATGCAAGGGATGCTGAACTCTCTGGTTAAAGGATTTGTGTGATTTGTCTTTTTTCATGTCTTGGATGGTGTTGTTAAAACCAAATTTATGCAAACAGGACTCTGCTCTTGCTGTAATTACTGCATATAAACCTGGGCATCAACAGACAGGATTGCAGACATATCAGGGGACCAGTTGAATTTTAAAGACCATCATGCTGCAAGCACTGCTCCTCAGCCCCTGACTGGGGCATGTAAACCATGGTTTGGAAATTGTATGTACTTCATTATGTATTTCATGTACAGTGTTTAAAAAAATCCCCAAACACAAAAGGCGTGCAGACACACGCCCAGAATGATGCCTCTTTGGGGCAGCATTGCTCAGGGTTAAAACAGCTTTCTCCCCAGAATGGTGTTCTGTGTTAGGGAAGATGCCTGTCCTTAGGACAGGGGTGCCTGGACAGCGGGATGTGTGACCTCCCTTTGGCAAAGCAGCTCTAGGTGACATGACAAGTGTTTCCAGCCTGCCCTGGCTTCAAACAGCTCTTCTGACCCAGGCACTGCCACCTGAAAGAGCAAGGAATCACCTCCCTGTCTTTCCCAAATTTTGGCATGCCGTTATTAGATTCAGATGCTGAAACATGTGCTGATGCTGGAGAGCCTACATCATGCCTGCGGATGTTTGCTAATCCCAAATTTCAGAGCCTCCCTGGTCTTGCCAGAACATCAAAGCTTGGCGGAACGTTTCAGTGCAGATGAGGAAATTACAGCAGGGCAGTACGTGGCAGGTAATGGATTAGGGTCTTTTAGAGGAGCGAACGTTTGGCCCAGGAAAATGATAGGTAATTATGAACAGTATGGGACTTGAGATGGTTCCAGGATTAATTTATACCTAGCTGCTTATTCTCTTGTCAGCATTTCCTCTGCCCTTCCACTGTATTCCCTACGGGCAGCAGTACAAGAGGGCGAACGGCTGCTCCAGGGCCGAACCTGCCGCCCGTCTCTTTTCCTCCTGTCACAGGTCTGCCTCCAGGAGCTGCCAGGCTCAGACTCCGGAGGTTGTCTGCTCTGTTTTTAGCAATTCTTCACTTTGCCTGTTACAAAAACATATGGCAAATCAGTCCTTCTGCCCTGCTTTATGGGGACAAATCCCCAAGCAGAGATCAGCATGTGAGCTCAGGCACACACGTACTCCCACAAATGCTAGTGAATGCTAAAACAAAAGTAGGAATAAGTAACGAAATCTGAATCCGCCCTAGTAAATTCTGTTTTAAAAGCATTTATTTGAGTAATTGTAAAAAGATGTTTAAATGGTCTGGGCTAGTTTCAGTTCCTAATTCTAGGAATGGCCTTGAAACAAAATACTAAGTTGCCATTTACTGGGCTCGGACAAAGACAGGGCAGCTTGGTGAGGAAGAGACATGGATGGTTAGACTGGATGGGCTGTGAGGACTAGACGTTGCTCTTTTTATCTCCAGCCATATCCAGAGACAACAATATGCGGCTTAAAAAGCTGTTTGAAGTGCTGATGAAAGCAGGGTGGGTCTGAAGTGAGGGCTCTCCTTGCCCCCTGGTTCAGCAGGTGTTGAGTTGGGCCAATCATGGGCCAAAATGACCACTGCAAACAGAAGGTTGTACTTGCAGTGTATAAATCTGCAATGGCTGATTGCAGAGCAGTCTCTGTGCTGTTGGAGTTAAGGCACAATGTGCTGCTTCTTGCTGCATTTTCCACCTAGTATGACTTCTAACAAAACCAAAGTAGCCCTATTACTTTCTGCTCCCTTATCTCCATTTGCCTTAAGCTGCTTCTGCTCCCACATGTTCAAAACCCCTTGCCGTTTTTGGACTGCTAAAAATTAACAGGGCCTTCAAAGCCATTTGCCTACAAAAACCTTCAGCAGAGCTTCTCACCCCTGGTTGTGGGTTGTGACACAAGTGCTGTAAATGCTAAGTGGAAGGCTCCATCCTACTTGCCTATGGGAATCCCTTGACTGTATAAAGATTTAGGACTTGCTGTCTAGTCCAGGTACCTTTTGATTTCGGTTGTGGCTGCGTTAGTCACACAGGAGAGGAGGTAACATATTTCATTGGAGCTGCTGGGAATAGACTGTGGCCAGGAAATGAGAAAATGTGCCTGTCCCTCACCTGCATTTTCATTGCTTTCCTCCCTCCACACTCCAGTCTCTCCTAACACATCAGGAGGCACTCGGCAGCCTCGGGAAACCATTTGTGTATGTGCTGTGCTCTCTCTGGAGACTGGGTCATACCTCACTACCATTATTAGCAAGTAAATTTATTTCCTTAGTGAAAAATGGGAATGTTCATGCTGCAGTACTGGTGGCTCTAAAGCTTTGACCAGTAGGTCATTCCTTTATCTGCACCCCACAGAACCAACTATGCTCTTTGTTACTTTTCTTCCTCTCTCTTCTTTCATGAGAGAAATAAGAAACTGCTCTTTCTCCTACTTCCCTCATTAGGACTTTAATAACAGAAAGCACATTTTTGGCAATTAAAGTTAGCAGTCATCAGCATTTCTTTTTTTTTTTTTTTTTTAAACAAGTCTGAACCTTTGCAGCAGTCTCAACAAAAAGGAGGGGGTTTCTTCCCCCTTTCTTTTTTTGGAACCTTAAAAAAAATAAAGTCTGTGCCTCTGTGTAATGTTTGTGAGTGGAATAACCAACTTTCTATACAGTTAGGAAAATTAAGAAGTTTACAGTTTTTCCAGCTGTTTTCTGTGATGCAACGTAAACAGTAAGAGTGATAGCCTGCCTTGGAAGTGCTCTGTGTGAGCCACACAATTGGATTCCAGCGTGATAAGGTTAGGTTATGCTGTCTGCTGCTGCTTGTTGTTCTTCTCAAATTTCTGAGTCAGCAAAAGCAGCGAGGAGAAAACATGCAGATATCTTACCATCACCCATTTTCATTCCTTCCCCATGCCAGCAGGAATGTAATAAAATTGATGTAGGGACACAGGGAGTTACCAAGGAAGTTTTTGTGGTTTTGCATTGTGGGGGGAAAAAAAAACTCTTGTGGTGTTTCCAGAAACAAAAACTTGCAGAATAAGGGAGCTTTCATGACTCTGTGTAAGGTGAGCTGTTCAAAGAAGGGTTATATCCATTTGCACAGTGGCCACAAGTTGCTTGGATAGGCCTTTGCTGTGAAATGCTTCATAGATGGATGTAGCCATGGGTGCTCTGCCCATGCTCTGGTCAGGCCTCTGGCAGCCCTGGTCTCAACTGTGGGTGGTTTTTATCTGTCTGCACAAATCATTCCTTGCAGAAGACATAAAACATGTGATTCCCTCCCCATCATATGGAAGTGGGATGGACAGTGAGCTGGGAGCAGGCACGGGGTGAGAGGAGCTGAAGGAGGCTGTGTACCAGCAGGGCTGGTTTGATGCTGCTGACCCTCTGGCCCAAGATCCAGGCTGGAGTAAATCTCAGTAGATCTCAAAGCTGGGGATAGGAGTTGAGCTGGAGCAGGTACAGCAGCATAAAGCCAAAATATCATCCAGAAATAGTGTTCAAATGTTAACAAAACACTTGGTTTGGGTGGTAAGGACAAGATTTGAGTGTCTGAGCTAAATCCTACTCTGATACTGATACATGGTCTCCATGTGGGAGTCAGCTAGTAGAAAGCTCAATCAATCACGTCTGCAAGTGCTGTGATTGCACATGCTGATGAAGCAGGAATGTAGCCAAGGACTAGAGCTAAAACACCCTCTGAAAATGGATAAACCCTTCTAGAGATCAGAATCCACTTGAGAGCCTCCTGCCCAGGGAAAAACAATCAACAAAGTGAGTCTGAGGGTTGCACATTCTAAAACAGCCATGGCCTTCTATTAAAGCCAAGGCAAAGGCATGGAGCATCTACACCTTCAGTTCCCATTGCAACACACAAGCCCAAGATGGCTCTACAGGTCTAGACATCACATATCTGCAATACTGCAGCTGGAAAAGTACATTTCTTGTGAACACTATTATTGCATTGTTGAGCTTCAAGTGGAAAAATCAAGTCAAAGATGGCAATGCTGCAAGCATCTGATTCCATTTCTGGGTTACGCTTTATCCTTCCATGATCTCTTCAACTGGTGAGAAATGACAGGGTCTGATTCTGGTTTTGTGCCAAGGGAAATCATCTTAATCTGAACATAGCCTTCCAAAGAGATTTTTAATGAATTGCAGTTTCTTTTTCCCCTCCCCTGATGTGTAACAAGCCCTCTCCTGCCTCCCCCACGCCTGTCTCTTTCTATGGCTGCAAGGTCTGGTCATGCCCTGCTCCACGGAGAAGCAGCCAGGCATGTCAGAAATGTTTATAGCTGTTGTTGCCAAGATACAGGAGGAGGCTCATAAGTCCCTGTGCCAAGCTATGAGCTACTGAGAGCACACAAAGTGAGGGGCTGCAAATGTGCAGGCTGACGGGTCCCTTGCTAAGGAGAGGGCTGGTGGCAACAAACAGCATTTCTGAGCAATTTTGAGTCACTCTTTAGGCAGACTAAAGTAGAAGACAAAATAACCTGGTGTTGGTGATGGGCAACCATGCAGCTGAGAACAGAGCAATAGCTCTGCTGCTTTGATCTAGTTGGAATATTGTCATTTATTGATGTTCTGAAGTGAACTGTGAAGGAGAGGATTCAGCAATGATGCTCTTTGCAGTCTTTCCCTCCAAAATCTCCAGTTCTTGTTGGCTCAATGGCTTCAGGAAAAAAAAAAAAACAATATGGAGAGCTGGGAGAGAAACAGGCTTCCTGTTCCCAAAGATTTTCCTAGATTTAAGAGATTTTTCTGTTCTGCATCAACAGAAACTCAAGGCCTCCCAAAAGTTCCTGTAGAAAAAAGATTGAAAGAGCCTATTCAGGAATAATAGAGAGCCTGAGGGAAAGGCCAGTTGCGTGGGCTTTGGGAGGTGCTGCTTGCTCTGAGTCACTGTGCAGCCTCTTGATTTGATTCTCCCATATTCCTGAGGAGCTCCCCAAGAAGTAAGCAATTCCTTACTCCACCATGTCTCTCAGCTTTTGCTGAGGAATACTGTCCAGGAGCTGAGAAATCTTTCCTGTTGAAAGTCTCGTCAGCAGCCATACATTCTCACAAAATCTTTGGTGAGCTGACATCTTTCAGTGCATATATTTCACTGGCAGAGTCCCAGCCTCTCCTAAATACAACACTCTGAGAGGCTTAGCAGCAGTATAAACACCAACTTTGAACGATGTTCAAGCAAATACTCCAATATTGTCTCTCAGACTTTAATGGTACTTTCATGGCATCACGTGTAAGACAATACAACAGTTTCCTGCTAGACTGCTCAAGCTTTCCAGCACCTACAACTACCCTCTGGAGCTCTGAGTTTTGTAGTTAATTAAGGGATGCATTGGGACAGAAACCCTCTAATTGCTCAAATACCCTTATTCACCTGGGCCTCACATCCCTGTTCCATGCACAGTTTATCAGATACATTTATTTAGCCTGATAACAGCTATTTAGGGAAAACTCACTTGAAGATAAGTTTCTTTGAGAAACTCCTGCAGCTCCAGCTCCTTCAGAAATGCATAGCTATATATGCTCTGTCACTGAACCTTTTAAAATAAATTTGGAATAAACTCTATTATAAACTAATGATTCCTGAAGTGTTATTGGAACAGTGTTGTTAACATGCCACCTTATTGCTCTGCCCATAACTTCAAGCTTCTTAAAGCGTGCCTAAAAACCTCTGCATCTCTTTTTCAATATACAATTTTTAATCTTCATGGTTGGGTTCCTCCTGGGTTTAAACATGACCTTCAAGGCTCTGTATCCAAAAAGCTAAATAGAAAAATCCCTGATACATTGTATTCATTCTCTTGATTTATTTTTTTTCTTAAAGAAAAACAGTCAATCCTAAATGCCTGGCTGTTGTGACAGACTAATAGTGACCAAGGTTGCATTGTTTGTATCACCTTTTTATCAAAAAGAAATGTGTACTACATTAAAAGCCACAGTGTCTAAAATGAAACTTTGTATTATTACCATGGAAAATAGAATGGGAAGCATTATTGCAAATACAATTTAGCAGGAGAAATCCCTGACATTAGAAGTCTCTCATCGAATTGCTGCACAGATTGATAATAGAATGATAAATACAGAGATAAAAGAAAGTGCAGAGCATTAGATGGGAAGCAAAAAAAAAAATCTTCAGACAAAAAGCAGTTAATAATTTTGAGCATATTTTTCAGGGACAACGTAAGAGAACCTAAGGGTGGAAAACCTCACTCAGTGATGCTTTGAATAGGCATGGGCAGAGGAAATAGAAATTACCAATGCTGGAATACTCTTAGGAACAATTAAGGGGTCACACTTCATTGTTGTGTCACCCTGGGGCCTTGAGCAAGGGACCTGCCCCACTGGAGACAATGGCAGATCTCTCTGGGCGAGAGTGGGGACATGCCCTGGCAGAGCAAGTTTTGCCGATTGAACTGTTCCTTTCTCCTTTCTAAATTATTGTTCATTAGTATCTCCTTCCTGCAGAGGCCCCTGGACTTTGGCTCAACTGGCAAAGGGTGGGTTTGTAAGTTAATTCCTTTATTGAGCAGCACCTGAGGGCCTCTTTGCTGTTGCTGTCATAAAGTCCTGTACAAACTGGTACCAACACTCCTGCTAACCAAAGTCTGATCTCTCCTTCCAGCGAGGAGTAGCTGAGCTTTGAGTCCATTTATTAGCTTTGGCAAGCTTAAATTTCTTTAATCTTCCAATAAGTCTTTTTTCCCCCTCCAGATGACTCTGGGTCCTTTACTAGAAGGATGTTGTAAATCACTCCAGAAGCTGGGGGGAAGGAAGTGAAGACACTCATCCAACTGCTCAGCATGTATCTGAAATACCTCTTTTGCTCCAACCGATATCAAGGATGTTTTCACAAATTGCATTCCATGTTTTTAGGAAATGGACATGAATTTAATAGCTTCCTTAATACTACTTTTTTTTACTCCCTCTCGCTGGTGCGTGTGTTCCTCGATTCTATATAATAGTGTGTTAACTCAGCGTTGACTGGAACTGCATGGACACCTGTAGAAACTTGGCCTTGGATGTACTCATGGCCTCTTGGCAGCCCTTCTCTAGTTTATCTGGGATTGAAACAGCAGTAATTGACTTTCAGGAAAGGACTAGTAATTTCCCTTTCCAAGCTGAGTGCCAGATTCTGACAGGACACAAATGCCTATACTGGAAGAATAGCAAGGCTCAAACTTGTCTGTCATCTAGAGCAGCACTGTGAGAGAGCCATGCAGGGCAGGACATTTCTGTTTCCCTGGTGCAGTTATATCTAAAATTTTGCCCTTTCCTCTATTTAGAGCATGATAGTCCAGGCTCCATTAGCTCCAGAAGTGGAACACAAGGGGCTGTAGCTCTGCCAGCAGCACTTGCACCCCAGGACCAAAGGCAGGATCAACCCTTAGTGCTGGCCAGTGATTGACTCCACAGGAGAGATGGGCCTGGCACCACTTCATGGCAGCAGGAGTGGATCAGACTGCTTGGCTGCGAAATGCTCTCCAGTGTCTGCTCTATCTGCAGGTGGTGGTGACAAGCAGCTCCCTGGCTGTGCATTAAACCCAGCACCCCTCTTTGTGCTATTAAGTATATTCTTCTGGGCTGAGTAAATTACCACTGGACATCTGTAAAACACATTTATGTGGCTAGAAGGTTTCTGTAGACAAAGATGGGTTAGCTCTAGCTACCCTCCCAGTTTAGCCCCAGGGTAGGTTTCTGCTGTGGATGTCTCCAGTGAGGAACAGCATTCCAGAGCTAACAAAAGGCAAGAGAAGCATTTTTGGTCTGTGTTATCCATTAGTGGCTGGAAGCTTGTGCCAAAACAATTCTTATTGTTACGGTTGATTTGTGTGTAGATATCAATGGCTATACCTCTGAGAGGAAAGGAATTCTGTATATAGGAGCCCGTCTCCAATGGCTCACGTTTTTACGGTTTTCCGTGCACTGTGCTGGGTATTGCACATTACTAATGCATATGCTATCTGATTGCTAAAACCCAGGGGAATGCATTTGCTTTTCCTCATTCCTCAGACTTGCAAAAGTACATTCATATGTTCCAATTTTTGCTTGGTTACTGTTGTTATTGACTTCATTGGACTATTCACAATATTGCATTAGACATACAGGTTTTTTGGAAGGATCAGAATCTTATTCTGATTTTTCTTTTAAAAAAGAAAGTAAGCTGTTAACCTTGGGACAGATAAAATTCTGTTGTTCTATGTCCCTACAGTGCCTAGTTGTGGATTCCTCAGCCATGAATCCTGTACCTGTGTACTGCAAATATTTAAGGAACAACTACAAAATAGATATATGCCAGGGCAATGGAGCACCCAGGGACACGCTCTATCCTTGTGCACAAAGATACAGATTAAAAGCTCCTTTAGAGAGGTGACACTACTCGGTGCACCAGTCTTGCATCACTGTTACACTGAAATGAATACACTGGAAAATGTGATAAACATTAATAAATTTCACAAGTTCTTCATGGTGCAAGTAATTTTTTTAATTTTTCAGTGTAATTCAAAGAAAACAAAGCACCAAAAACTTCTCTGTTGGCAAGGGCCTCTCAACTCGAGGAATCAAAATTACCTTCTAGCAACAGCTAATACTTGGCAAACAAATGTCTACTGAGCCCATTTGCTGGAACTCCTTATGCCTTGCTCTCAGTCCATATGTGAAGTATATTGCTAACATAGCACTCATCTAATTTAAAGCTGGGAGTGAAGCCATTGTGTATAGCAGAAGGTATGAGTGGGGGAAATCCAAAGATATTATTTTCCAGGCCATATTTGTTTTTAAATCTGAGACATACTGCAATCTGGTTATTCCAAAGGGGGACAGGAAAAGGGAAACTTCTCAAGAAGTATTTTTATGAACCATGAAGATAAATCACCTTTTTCAGAGCTGAGTTAGCAGTAGTCAAAGAAGCCATAATTCCTGAGCAGGGAAGGAACTCTGTGTAACCCCTGTTCTCCGTGCAGGCCATGAGCTGCACCCTCAGAGCACTGGTTTAAAAGCTCAGATCCTCCAATACCCAGGGGAATCCTGGTGAAAGGGACCTCTCATGACATCTGAAGTTACTGCTATTAAAAGCAAGCCTGCAGTTTAAAGTTGGCAGGGCATGAATCTTTTCTGATTAGAGGAAGAGCAACAGATAACAAAATAAAGATATCTACTGGCTCACAATATTTCCAGAGCACAGAGAAGAAGTGGGGAACTATGCTACTGGGAAAAAGCCTCATTTCTTCTGCCCTCTAACATTTCAACTGAGTGATGCCCCTGCTTCACACGTGCAGTTTAGCCACTGAAGGGCCAAGCAGAAGCTGTGCTCGCTTCTGCCCATCCTGCTGGGTTTGAATTTG
>NW_016690311.1:1628317-1653135 GCF_001604755.1 Lepidothrix coronata | reverse complement strand
GCCCTCTGAGAGCAACTTCCAGAGACATCTTAGGCTGCAAATGTTGTTTGTTCCTAATGCTACTGTGCTCCAAAGCTCCAGGAGGAGGCTGACCCTTTTGGGAGGGGAGAGCATCACTGCAGGAGGGTCCATGCCTCTCCCAGTCCTCACACCCACCCCAGTCTGTGTTCCTGCCGTGGGACAGCCTTTGAATGGACACATTATCTTTTACTACTGGGCAAAGGGGCCCCTCTCCTGGAAGGGATCTCCTGGGGAGGTATTTCATCTGCCATCCAATCCCTTCCTGCTGGCTAAGCTTGGTCAAAAGGCACTGTGGGATTAACCCTTGGAGGTCTGATTCCATGACTTTGATCAGGAATGGCTTTGCAGATTTTAGGCATAAGCAAGCACAAGATCATGTCTTCAGTTTTGGTCTCTGTTGTCCACAGCTGAAAATGGGATCTAAAGTGCCAAAAAAAATCAGGGCAAGAATAGAGAACAGAAATGTGTAACTCATCTAAGGTACTAGACAGTGACAGACTATATAAAATGTTATTGTTCAACAAACACTGTCTCTAATAAACTCCATTTACTAGTGTTAGCAGCTTGGCAACTTGGAAACCCCAAACTCCGGTTAAGTAAGGAAACAAAAAGCAGAGCCATATGATGATACCCATAAACTACACAGCTGGTTTCTGTTTTAAAAGATATTCTACTTTCCATATTAAATAAAGCTGCTTAGATTGCAAAAAAAAAACAACCAACATATATCTTTCTGGAAAATGAGAACCAAGTTCCAAACTAAAAAATCCCTGGCCATGTACAGCCATTAAAAATAAAAGTGTGCTTTTTCTCTAACTAGCTACTGTAACATCAGAGATGAACCCACTTTGGTGGAGTGAGGAGTGGGGAAGCCTGCTGCTTCTCTTCCCAGGAGACCCTTGGACCATGAGAGATGCTGCAGTGGGAGCTGTGGTGCTCAGTATCCCTATGATATCTATGTAAGGCCAGGTCCTGCATCCCTACCTGCCTCAGGCTTCAGTAGGAATGGAAAGACCTCAGGGTTTTACATGAAAAATCTATAGTCCTTTATAAGAATCTGCCCTTCTTTACCATCCTTATTGATGCAGTTTGACCTCATATACTCATTTCTGGTTATACCCTAAATTTCTGACTAAAGATGATTTATGGAGCCATAAAAATATTGCCATACTTTATAAATCTTGTATACATCTGTGAAATAAAGATATATGAAGTACTGCTGCATTTGTTTGAAAATATTTAAAACATCCCCTAATTAAATCTTCAGTTCAGCTACTGATGGCAGCAAAAGAGACGGCTGCTAATCCTGCCTTTGGTTTGGCCAGTCTCCTCGAGTATTTCACTTCCAGTACTTGTCTGCTTTTTGAGAATTCTGTTACATGCAAAGTCCTGGAAAGCACCCAGCTCTCTGTCTTGCAATGAGAAGACTAGACAGCCTCTGACAAAATAGAACTGTGGCATTGGCCTATCACCACTCCCAGGAGTTTTTTCTGCCTGTGCATACTGGTTATATGTACCTACGGCCAGGTAAAAGTCACTTAAATCCTCTTAGCATGTTTTTTAATAGATTTATAAGTGTATTTATAACTCTGCCATAGGCTGGTAAAGTTCTGCTTTGCTGGATTTTGTACAGACACATATTGTGGGCCCGGGGACACCCTTACAGGGATGGTATTCTGGTGTCATGGACTTCTGAGATGGGCTGGAGAGGTCAGATGAAAACATTTGTCTAAACCCATATTCATTTGTTTAAACTCATTCATCTCTGGAGGCTGCAAAATTTTCATCCAGGTTTAGTTTGGATTTTGAACATTTCTAATTTTTCTGTGCTGTTTTCATCTGAAATTTCAGGTTTGAAGTCACCTTCCCCAACAGTACTAGAGTTCACAAAGGACATGTGATGTGGTAGCCCCCAGTTGCTGCTTTTCTGGTTGGGAATTTGTCTATAAACAGCTGTTTTTGTGGAATCTGTCAGCAGTTTTAAAAACATCTAAGTGATGTTTTACTGAGGGTTTTATAAAAGAATTTTGAACATAGGACATAATTTTCTTCTATCATACACTTTCATAAATAGCCTTTGAAGAATAACAAAACAATTTAAGCTGCAGCACTTAAATTTGCAAAGGAGTTTTGGCAGGCTGAATAGCTTTAGGAAGCAAATCTTCTCAGAGGCAAGAATATAAGTAATAACACATTTATACACATGTGGATCAATATAGCAGAGATAAAAAAAAAAAATAGAGAAAGCTGTTGACATTGCTCATCAAAGCTGGAGGTTCTGGGTGAACTGATGCTCCTTCCAAGCAATTTTGCCCCGTGCTTCAAACAGCTCAGTTCTCCAAAGCCTTTGCACAACTATAGTATCATTCACCTTGTGCTTACAAAATATGAGGGGTCAACAAATTTGTAGAGAAGGTGGTGAGGAGACCATGGCTGCAGGATCCACCCTGTGAATGGCCTGGCTGGGGGCTGAAGGGTGATTGAAGCAAGTCTGTGGATGTTTTCTTGGTGAAGGGCTGGTTTAAGTTAACAGACCTGACACCCTCCTCGCACAGCACATGGTGGAAAACACAGAACAGCATCTGCAGGGCTGGAAAGGGGAAAAGGCAGGATGGGAAGGAAAGAGGAACAGCCTCCCAAGACAACTGGATAAAAAGCCTTTCGCAAACTTTGTAATAAGAGACAAGTCTGTGTTCAGAACTGGCAATGGGGTCAGGGGAAGATAAAGATGAAACATTTCTTTCTATCTCATAGTGAGGAGATAAGGACAAGGTGAGCAAGCTGCTATTTTCAGGAGGAGAGCCCCGTTTTCTGGATCTCCCCATTTGCCCAGGGTCACATGAGCATATCAGTCTCAAAGAGGAGGTGAGTGGTGTTTTCAGCTTCGGTGAAGAAACGAGGAGGGATTCACTGGAGTGTGCAGGACTAGAATTGCAAGTCTGGAGACAGAAAATCTTACTAATTACAGATCAGGTTATTTATGAAGTGTGGGGCTCCATCTTGCAGGAGCCAGTGGTGAGACAAGCATTTCTCTAATCCTAGAGAAATGCCTCTTGAGAGCCAGCAGCCTGGGAGATAAGCAGAGAGAGATCCCAAGAAAGGAACAACATGAGTTAAACAGAGGAAGCAAAAGGCAAACAGAAGCTGTCTGGGGGCATGAGCATCTTGGGTCGCAGTATGTCCTGTTGAGAGGCCACAGAAAAATGGTCCATCTCTGAGCTACTGGGCAAAGTGTGGGGGAAGAAGCTTTACCTCATTCCAAATCTTCAGTGACTGCAAGAACTAAAAAAAAGAAGAAAAAAAAGAAAAGTGAAAAGGAAAAGGCTCACAGTGTGAATTTGTTCAGATCCAGACTCAATAAATCCATGGGACAGGAGAGGACTGCCAACCATTTGTCTGCATTTCCATGTACGTTATTGAATGAACAACCTCTTCCCTGCCAGCTGGACTGTCATCTGAGCAGAAAAAATTAGGATGCAAAAATACAAAAAAACCATTCTGAGAGCGATGGGGAAATCCAGCCCGGTGATAAGAAACCTCCAGAGCAAGCAATGTTACCGTTTGGGCTGCAAGAGAGCTGCTGGCACAGAGCAGTGTCACCTCCAGCAGTGCAGGAGGAGGCATGGACGTGGCTGCAACACAACACCATGGTACAAGCAGCTTGAGTGCAGGGCAACGTCCCTCTGCACCTTATCTGGGGCACAAGGCTTTGCCAGGCCTTATCCTGCAGAGATGGACGGATTGAGGGAGAATTTTGTTTAGTCTTGATGGAGCCATTAAATAATGAACTGGCAAACTTTCAAAGCAGAGTCATTAGTGCACCCATAAAAGCCAACATAGACTGGATCAGCAGCCACATAAAGGAAAGAAAAACCTCTAGGAAAAGTAAAGAGCAGCTTATCTATGTGGAGGAACCACTTAGCCAAAGCTTTTCACCACTATCAGTGCTTCAGGGCAGGCCAGATCATCTGCCTGGAGCAAAGCATTCTGTGGCTGGGAGACCAAGAGCAGCTGCTGGAACTCTCAGCCAGGCAGGAGCAACCTCACCAGCCAGTTTGGGGGAGTTGGCTTTCTGAAAGATGAGCAGGGAAGAGCTGTGCCCAAAAACCTGACAACAAATTTTCCACAGATTCAGAATCCTCTGTCAGCTTCCTGTTTTCATTGTTGTGATGAATGTATAAACCAGCCTCAGATTAAGAGAGGTTGGAAGATACATAAAATATTTTAGAATATTAAGACGATAAGAAATCAAAATGGATCAAAGCAGGGAACTTCTGGGTGTAACACGGACTACTGCACTGACAATCCAAAGAGTAGTTCTGCTCCGATTCAGCCATGCACTTGCCCTCTCCCTGGCCACTCCTGTGTCTCCTGGCCTCCCTATGGCATCCAGGAAATCCATGGAAGGTGCTGAGACATCCCACATACTCACCTTGAGCAAGTTGCTTCAACAGCCACTCAAGGAGACCCTGCACTTCTGTGGAATATGAAATGTGCCTCTTCAGGCCCCTCTGTTCTCCTGCCTGCTTAAATTGACTCATGATATTTACACTCTGTAAAAGTCCTTTTTTCTCTCATGATGCCTCCAAATGGAACTAGAGGAAAAAAACCTTCTGCATCTGCCCCCCAAGAGGTAAGGAGCAGTTTTTACCCCCAGTGTGATGGTACAATCCATCTCAGATATTAGCCAGCCCAAAAACTGATGTCTTTATGGTGGAGACCTACAAAACCATGGCATGAGTTGCTGCTTATTCTCAAGGAGAGAAATGTTATAGATATGACTTCTGTTTTTCAGGAAAATTGTATATGTGTTCCCTGGGAAAAGGAGAACCTGATCAGAAGAGAAATGGGAACTGACTTGTAGGGTTCACAGGACTGAACCCAAGCCCTTTGCACATGAAAGTGCCTGTGCAAATGCACCAGAGACTTCACCTTTCTCCTGAACCCCATTTGAATAGGAACATGGACATAGGTTTTGAAACTGCCAAGTTGGTGAGTTTCCCTCAGCCCAGGGAAAGGGGTGATATATTTGAGATATGGCTCTCTCAGAGAAGTCCTAGAAATTGTGAGGCTTGGGAAGAACACTTGGTCAAGCCCCAGCGGACCTGTGGAGACTGCCCAGTGTGGCATAACCCCATGGAACAGCACTGACAGGCACCAGGGAGTCTGACAGGGAACAAAGAGTTTGGTGAGGGGGAAAAGCAGGCAAGTAATGAATATACAGGTCTGGTAGGAAGGAAAGGAGCAGATTAAACTGAGAGGCTTTAGTGTATAGCAGGTAACAGGAGAGCTTTGAAAGAGCTGAACACATATTGGAAGTGTTTTCATATGCCTGATCCAGACTGAGTGACCCCATAAGGCAGCTGGCATCTTTGGTAGGATCCAATGGTAATGCTGTTTGAAGAGAAAAGAGCAGTGGCCAAGTTTCAGAAGCGTGGGTTCACAGAGCACTTGCACCTGCAGCCTGCTATATTACACATGCCGCCCCTGCAAGCACATCAGCAGATTAAATGCAGACCTTAGGTGTACTCTTGGCTCATGCACTTCCAGGCAAATGGTCGGCACTTCTTTAAAGACATTGCAATGTGTTGTAAGTATTCAGCCTTGCTTTCATCATGCCTTCGACCACATCTTTTTCATAAAGGTTTTATTTTGCTACTTGACTGACGTCTAACCCAATCCTTATGACAGAAGGGGTACAGGTTGTAAATGACTGTACCAACCATAATGACCTTGCTCCATTACCCCTCATTTGCACAACCCTTCCTGCCACAGCTGTGATATTACCAGGCTGGGACTTCCCAATCTCAATTTTCACTGTGAGCGCGCCAAGATGGTTTTTCAATACTATGCTTTAATCATGTTGCCTCCTTTAGCATGAGTGGAAACATGGCTCTAAAACCCTGGCCCAGCATACATCATGATTAAAAGACCACCTTACCACTATTCTGCTAAAATAGGTACATTCTGAACTGGGACCAGTGTTGGAGATCTCACTTCTGGGAAGCAGATCTGAGCATCTGAGTTGTACCAGATATTATTCATCCTTTGTATCCTTGCTTACTTATTCTGTTTGCTCTTTTCAGTGTGCATTCCCTGCTGCATTAAGGCTATGATGCTAGTTAAAATTGCTTCATCATTTGTCTATTGAATTAAAAGATCATCAGGGCATTAAAGTGTTATTTAGTAGCTGCTGTTTACACAGATTGGTCATTAAAGATTCCAAGCTCCATTTAGCTCAGAGCTCACAAAGCAACTCATTAGGCTAAGACTGCAAGGCCTCCATTCAGCAAAGCAACTAGAACGTGCCCACATACCATTAAATTCAGTGAGTTTTAGGCTCATCATTTTGACTTTTGCCATTCTGTTCATGGGACATTGCAACTGTTTCTAGGGGTTATTGGAAGGGATAGCTTTTCTCACGCCAGAAAAAAATCCCTAAAATATCATCAAAGTCAGAGAGTTGAAGGCTATTTTAAAAACAGAAGTACATCCAGCTGTACCATGAAAATTTATTTACAGTATTTGTATGTACAAGCTTTATACTTGTGAGTGAAACTCTCAGTGTAGTCTGTGCATTGCCATTTGAGAGGAGGCAGCCAAGAGGCAATGACTGGGATACACCTAGACCAAGGCTGACTAAAGTGTTACCTTTCTGCAAGGCTGAAAAAAATTAAACCCAGTCACAGAACACCTGCATCACTCATTTATTATGTTATTCAATAGAGCTTTTTGTGTTGGCTTCCTTGTTTCTCTGCCTCCATTGATGCTATCGCAGATTAATTGGCACCACTGCAAATGTTCACAGCTGTCTACAAGATGTTGGTGAGTGCATTGTGTCAGTCAAGCATGCTATCACCAGGGAGATGAATTTATTTCATTCTTCGGGAAGACAGTTCTGTAATGTGACCTAATAAAATAAAATCTTTCAGCAAGTGTTGGGAGCATATCCATCAGTCTTCAGGTTAAACCAAAAAAGCTAAGCTTGTGCTGATACTTTGTCATTTTAACAGTTATGCACTGAAGTTTTAATAAAGAGGTCATGAGACAAATCTTGTTACATACCATAAGCAAGATTCCTATTAAGCTTGGGATGTACAGAGCTTCTTATCTACATGTCTTCAGTCTGGCCACAGAGGGGCTGAGTTTGCATGTTTTACCTTTGTATGCATATGTACACAGGTGTGATTTGTCAGAATCATAAAGTAGCATTATGTCTGAGGGGTAAGGGGATTATTATTCACTTAAACATTTCAGCCAAAGTGACTCCAAGCTGTGTTTGAGTTCACTGATGTGCTTTTTGTACCTTGCATTGGCTGAAGCAGTTGTTTACAGTCACTCCAGATTCAGACCCTTTTATATATTTTTTTATGTGCATGTAGGCTGACTCAATAAACCTACAAGTCAAACTGGCACTGCCCCTGCTCATACAAAAGAAGTGTTGTCTCTTTAGGTCGTGCTTGCAGGTGTGATGGGGAGGGGGCAGCCTGGCCAGCAGGCAACAGGCAATGCTTCCCACCTGTAGCCCCTCAGTGCCCTTTGCAAACCAACTCTAACAAGCAAGTGAGATCTTTTCAGACTGAAAGGAAGATAAAGGTGCTTTCACTCTGTGATTAACAGGAGTCCAGCTGTTTCCTCTGAGAGGAGAGGATAAGGAAACCATCTGATGCTTATGGTGGCTCCTTTTGGTTGGAGGGTGACCTGTGGCACGTGAGGCTGGGGTCAAAGAGGTACTTCTATGTTCCCAGGAGAAAGTTCAGCACCTAGGCTACCTCATGACCCTTTTTACACAAAGACAGAAGATCTGCATACACATGTTCATCCCAGGTAATGAATTTTTTGTGTCTTTTAACCTGAAGTGTTGATGGAGTTAGAATACTCAGCCCTATTTTGCTTTTCTAAGGAGACTTTGCAGAAAGTTTTGGGTTGTACTTCCTGAAAAAGTGTTTCTGGTTTTTTGCTATTGGGTTTTCATAACAAAGGCACTATAATATATCCTGTTTAATGTTATATTGACTTACCATAACAGACTGCCTGTTAAACGCAGCTAGAATGGAGTCATTACACCCTCTATCAAGTTTCATAAAGTAGTAACCTTCAGTTATGTCTACAGAGACTTGTTTTTCAGATGACAGAATAATTTATCTAAGAACACTAACCAGATTCATTTTGATTTAGTTCTATGATCAGAAAGAACTAAGGTACCCAGAGCAAAAGCATTTGACCAGTGATGAGATTTTTACTTTTTAAAGTCCAACCTAAAATGCCTTTATTGGATTTGTTCTATGAGACCCCCTCCTTAAAGTCACATTACAGGGTTATTGTATTATTTCTCTTGAATGATGAGTATTATTTGAAATGACAGTGTATCAATGTCAAGCGCTGGTATGCTCTCAGCATTTCTAATTTTTTCTTGGAAATAAAGTAATAGAAAACCTAGGCAGTATGTGTATGTTGGGGAAGTACAAAAGGGGAAAAGGAAATTGGCTCATAAAAACCATTTTACTTTATTTTTTAATGCAAGTCTGAAGAATGATTCCTTCAAAATAGTGGTTTCCTGAAGGCCATAAACCTTTCTGCTTTGGCAGCCTGTCTTAATTGTTCCTAGCTTTGAGCTATTAATTCAAAATATGTTCTCTTAATAATATTCAATTGTGATTTTTTAGCCCTCACATGCGAGTGATGTGCAGTTTTGTCAGTAGCCTGTGCTCAGCAGAGATGTCCATGTGCATAACTTTTACAGTAGCCGTGATTCACAAACCCAGGGCTTCTTCACAGCCCTCCTGAGCAAGCTGTGGCTGATGCAATGTGTTACTGGAAGTTGAGTGTGCATTGGAGGTGGAGGAGGAGGTTTGTGGGACAGTTGGAAGAGGTGGACTTCAAAATAAATTAGATGATCTGGAAATGTGCCCTTCTCATTAAAATTGTGACTGTTGCAAAAGCAATTGAATCCCCATACCCTGTGTGGATGTTTTTGTGCTTTGCACAGGAAAAGCACTGCAGGGGGATCTTTTGAAGGTCCCACTAGAGAGACAGCAAAACTTGTGCTGCAAAAGACAGGACACAAAAGGTACTTGGGAACAGAGAAGCAAGGCTATGTTTGTGCTGCAATGGGCAGCACAGTTGTCCCACAAATGGGTGAAGGTAGTTCAGGCATTGCACAGTTCCTCGGTCCTAAAGGAGAAATTATTCCCCAGCCTCCTTGGGCTCTTCTCCCCTGTAATTGCTGGGGGGTGGGGTGTTTGCCTTTTCCTTCTTTTTAGAAGTGGTTGCTTCCTCCTATGGATAGGCAAGCAGCTGAACCCCTGGCTCACTGAGGCTGTGGCATCAGCAAGGTGGACTGGTGTGTCCCATCCTTTGGGTGGATGCTCTTCACTAGTCTGTTCTTCTGCTCCTGCAGCTGCCTGCTCTGCCCAAGCAGAAGGTTGGCCCTGGAAGTGCCACCTAGATCATGTCAGCTGCCCCTTGCTCATGCACTTCTATCCTTTTAAGCTCTCATGACATTATGCAAACAAGGAGCAATCTATTATCTTAATTTTCAATGTGTGAGAAGCGCTGAAATTAAATATAGCTTCTGCAAAGCACAACTCAAGTCAGGAGCTTGCTGTGGTGTAACAGTTAAGGCAACAAGCTCAGCAGGTGTCAAAGAGGAGTTAAAAATGAACAAAACCAAATTAAGATATTTGAATATTCCGACTTTAGCCTATAAACAAATGACCAAATATATGAGGTGAGAGAAGAATGTTCCCCAGCACAGCTGGTGAATAATTATCGATTAGGAGTGTAATAATTTACACAGTAATGCCAGGGACAGTATTTGACTAGAATGGACATTAATCTCCTGGTAGAGGAATGGTCTTGTTCCTCGTCTTCTGCAGTAGAAAGAAAATTGATCAAATGGCTTAATACATGCTAAACAATCATATTTCAAGTTCAGACATTTGTATTGCTGTCACATGTAATTATTGATTTCTTTGAAGATCTTTTAGTCAGAGTTAACAGCCCTCTTGTATTGACCTACTTAAATCTTTGGTTTAGATTCTCAGCTGCCATGCAGCAGCTGGTGTGCCTTGTGAAAATCTACCTGCTTTCTTCATAGACCTTATGGATTAATGGCAGAAAGATCCCTAATTCTCAATTATGTTGGCACTCCTTCTCATGGTTTAAAGAGAAAGGGGTGAGGAAGACAGGGTACTTGGTGTTCTTAGCCTGTCTTCTTTTATCGCTGAAAGCGGGCAAGTTTGAGTCCCCACCCCCGTGGGACTTCATTAATACTTCTCCCAGGTGAACTTAGCCCCACACAAAAGGGTTCTTTGTATTTTGTCTTTAACCAGCTCTTTGTTCAGGCAGATATCCAGGCCAGCAGGAAAAAAGTCAATATTCTTTGTTGAATCAGTGGCTTTTTCCTGCTATAAGTTTCAAAAGAGAGTTTCAGAGACAAAATGCTTATAATTGGCTATAGAAATAAATGAATACAGTATATGTGTGTGTGTGGAGATATATATATATATATGCATGAGGAAGAAATAGACAATTTACACTGAAAAATGTAAATTTTCCTCAAAGAGGAAAACTAGACATTAGGGGGATTTTTTCATTTTTAAAAAATAAAGAAAGAAATAAAACCATACAAACACACTAAAAAAGCCACAAGGGCATTGCCCAAATGGATGTGGGCCTTGCACAGCTGAGCAATTGCAATTCTTATTTACAGTACCTGGTAAGATGAAAATAGCCAGAAGTTGCCCTCATGCCCCCTGACCTGACACCAACATTTTTGCTGTGTGTATGTGGTTATGGATGAAGGGAGAAATGCAGAACTCTCTTAATGCAGGCACGTTTTCCAGAGGGTAGAAGTTAATGGTGTATTTGGGAGCATCTGTACCTGTTAGTTGCTGCTGGTAGAATTAACACTGCTTGTTTTGTGGGATGCCTGGGACCACCAGCAGCAGGTCTGTGTGCAGCAGGAGTAGGTCGTGTGTTTAAAGCCGTTAAGTGGCTCAATTCTGTTCATTTTTCCTCTTGCCCTTCTATTGATAATTAATATTCCAGAGAGCCTTGTACTGGCTCTTCTGGAGAGAGACTGAAAACAGGCAGCTTTAATATGAGCTTCTTTTAAGGCTTGCAAGAACAGAGGACACGTACTGTGCCATGCAGAGCTGTCCTGGTGCCATCTTGTCTCTTGTCACTGTGATATCTGAGCATCTGTGGTTTCAATATAGTTATTCTCCTAATACAGAAGGTAGAGGAACGTTCCTGTCCTCATTTTAACAGTGTGGCATGAAATCAGTGGGAGTCGCATCCAGATTCATCAACATATTTCAATGCCTAATTAAGGGCATAGCGATGATAGAATGGTTTGGGTTAGAAGGGACTTTAAAGATCATCTAGCTCCAACTCCCTTGCAGTGGGCAGGGATACCTTCTACTAGACCAGGTCACTCAAAGCCCTGTGCAGCCTGGCTTCGGACATTTCCAGGGATGGGGCATCCACAGCTTTCTGGGCAACCTGTATGACAATGAATACAGTAGTTTACATAGGAGACAAGTGTCCTATATGCCAGACCAAATTTCTTTCTTTAAAACAGTTTATAAGTGATTGTTTTACCTTGTAGGTGTTGCAGTGAGATTAGTCTTCCTCAGTGCAGGCATTTTTCAAAGAAAATATTTTTTCCTCAAGTAAACTCATGTCATTTGAAAGTGTCATGAAAGTGGAAGGAAGAAAAAGAAAAGTGTTATTGCTAGGGTAATTTTAATTTCTGAGTTTGAATAGACTAAACTCCTTCTGGAAAGACTCTCTACACTTGAGGATGGGAAAATTTTTTTAATATTCTTTCCTTCCTCCTGTTGAGAGAACGTGCAACAACCTTCGTGGACAACCATCACGCTTTATTATGCTAATCCAGGCCTATCAATGGCAGGTCTTTTTCTAAAGACCAAAAAGGAGAGGAGGAAAAATAAATTTAAAAAAGGCCCAAACAACTTGCTTTTACATCATCTCACCAGAATGTAAACTACAGTGAATCTTTGATGTTACATGCACAGATGTTGTAGCCGACATGTCCCATGGCAGGCACCAAGCGAGAAGTGACGGAATGGCAGGAAGTTGAGTAGACCACAAACATCCAACGCTACAGGGATGGCCTGGAGCAGCAACTTACACAAACACAACAATCTAAATCCATTGTTAATTAAAGCAGTGCTTTCCAAGGTTTGATGGAAAATTGGTGCTGTACTCAGGACTCTGATTTTCAGTCGTGATTATTGATGCTACAGTAAGATTCTGGGTCAATGTGGAGGCACCTGCCCAAAGAGGCATACGTTTGTTGCAATTTGCCTGCATGTAATAACCTGTGATATCTGGGTGCTCTTTCAAGAGTTACAGATTTTTGGATAATCAAAGATTTAACATATGTCAGTTGTTTGCCCATGGATTAAACCAATATTTTATTAGCTAGACTGATACTCCTATTTTACATTTTGTTATGCTTCTGTTCTTGGAGTATCAGAGGGCAGGGAGGATGTCTTCCTCTTGTCATACAAATAAACTTCCCCAAAAATTATTTTAAAGGATATTTGGACTTAATCACAGACTTCTGACTACACATATGCTCAGTCTTAACAGGGAGTTTAAATCAACCAGTTCTCATCAGTTACATTCATATTTCAGGTCTGAGATTTGAATGTGCAGTGTTATAGAATCAGCTGCATTATAAAGGGGTGAAAGTAGGAAACCGGATTTAAAGGGCAGTGTTGCATGAGAAATAAGAGAAACTGTGAATGCCTGTATTCAGTTAAATGCACCAAAAAGAGCCAGCAAATGAACAAATACCCAACACCATTCCTTTATGGGCCAGCAGAGCTTGGCTGCAAAATGACTGCATGTGTTTGCACAGCCATCACATGAAAATATGTGTTCCACCTTCATGTGGTTCATTTAATTTCCCTTTTGAATCACGAGCAGCTTTGGGAGCAGTACCTTGTACCATGTTAGCAGCAGTGATCCTCCCTCTGAGTGACTTCTGGGGGCAATGCTTGAGCTTACAAGCTTAAAATTCTTACTGCACTCACTGATGCAGCAAATGCCAGTGGAAAAGTCTGGCTGGAACAAGCTCATTTCAAATGCAATAATAATGCTCACAGGTGATTTTTGTTTTTCTCGTGCTCTTCTCTCCACTGCCTGTGTGCTTCCCTGTGTACTGCTGGAATAAGATGCCAGCATGCTGGATAAGGAAAATGTAGTGTTACACCATGTTACAACCATAGATTGTTCTATATGACGGATGTAGTAGGATTCTGTTGAGTGCATCCATAATGCTACTGACCAATGTCCTCAATACACTCCTTTGGCTTTTGATGGGTTTGATATTGACAGTGGATTGTTCTAATTTCTCCAGACTTCAAATAAAAAGTTCAAGATGGTAGGAGAGTGCCCAATGTACTTGGACATAAATATTACAAAAATGTGTATAAAAAGATGTGTGCAGTCTGTCAAGAAATGCAGCACAAGAGCTGATAAATGTTACCAATTTATCATCAATATTAGTATCTCTGAGTGGGGGAATACATTTCATACCTCTACTGCTGGGAGTGTTCCCAGTGGGGAGTCGGAGGGGACATGCTTGGGACAATGCGCTGTTTTTAATCAGCTATGCAAGTGTTGGTGAATGGCAGCAGATTTATCATCTGAAATTATTCCCTTCAAGTAATTTCTTTATTGTAATACCAGGAAACTAGTCTCTTTTTTTTTTTTTTAAGTGCTTTATTGAAATCATCTGGCTATACTCTACCTAATAAAACGGTAGTCTATGGCTGCTGGACTTCCTGTGAGAAAGAAGAATTAATCAGATATGCACAGACACTATAAAGGGGAATGGAAGTTGTATCCGTTGCTGTAACATAATGGAAAATACGTTGGATCCAGGCATCAGTGGGTGTAAGATGGTTTAAGCACAGGACAGGTCACTGGAGCCACATCCACTTTCTCCAGCTGAAGATGGCGTGTTTGTGTAGCAGTTGCTCATGTACTCTAGAAAAACCAAGCAGGAACACTGGTGCAAATGTTTTAGAAGTTGCTTTTGCTGACTGAAAGGGAAATAAAATAATGTTTGAAAGCTGTTCTGGGTGGAAATCCTCCCAAGTGAAAGGCTTGAAAGCTCATTGTCTGTTGTTTACCAAGGGCCTCTTGCAAAGAAAAACTTGTTGCATCAATGGGTGCTTCAGAGATGTGTGCATGTTGAGCCATCTCAGATGGTGGTGAGAGCTCTCTTTCTAGAACCACTTGTATAATTTAGGTTTGTGTTAAGAAAAACCTTGCTTCTTGTTTGCTCTGCATATGCTATTGCAGTTGTCTTGTTGCTGTAATATCTAACAGCTCACTAATCATGCACTAAGTGACATGGCTAATAAAGACCCTGTGTGCTTCTCATCCGGGGCAAACCTCTCTTTAATGTTTTGATTTTAGGGAGTTGTTTGTTTGTTTTCCTGAAAATTGTTTGTTGCTCTGTCTCTTGCAGCAAAGAGACCTGCTTAAAATGCATTAGGTCTCTCTAAGAGAACTTCTTTGCAATGGATAAGGAGGAAAGTCAGTAAAATAAATTTGTCATTGTTTTAAGCAGATTATTTCTTTCTTTACCCCCTGAAGGTAGGGAAAAAATATTTTGTTTTTCAAGAGCCAGCAAAGGAATTTTAAAAAACGTGGACATTCTTCTCTCCCTGTTACCTGATGGATCAAGTGAAAATGATTGTAAGAAGGAAATAAATTCATAGAAGACCAAAATGATGAAGACTGTGAGACCATGAGGAGACCAGGCTGCAAGGCAGACTGATATGGGAAAATGTAGTGTCTGGCAGCAAGATAACAGGACTTGTGGTGTCTGTGGCCAGATTGGTTTTGATGAATGACCAGCTTAGTGGTGTTGTCTCTATGACTCACTTCTTAGCTATCTAAAGAGGTCCCAGCTAAACTGTGCTTGCTGTTTTACACTCAGCAGTTTTCTCTCTCCCACTGTGAATTCATGGTTGGAAAGCACTTGAATTAGCTCTGTCCAGGGTAAAATTTTGGTTTGGAAGGCTTGTTTTATATCAAAAACATATTTTTATTGTTTGAAAGAAAATAATTTCCAAAAGTCTTTTGTAACATCGATCTTAAATAAGCGATAGATAATGTGGTGCATTGTCTCCAGCTAGTACTTGTCTTCAAAGGCAGGAGCACTTAAACTGTAGCAAGGAATGGGCCATTCCCTCATTTGCACCTTTCCGGAGACGCATACATTAGCAGTCAGTCTAGAAACGTCATGTGGTCGTGGATTCTTGCTTTGAGCTGATTTTGTCTTATTTGTCCCTTGCTGAAGCTGGGCTGGCAGCTGCCTTGGGACCTGATTACTTAATTCAGTGGTTCCCAGACAGAGAGAGCAGCCTTCCTGGCAAGCGGGTCACTGAGGAGGGACGAGTTCAGGGGCTTTCTGTGACTTCCCGGCAACGCAGAGAATAGTGGATAAAAGGCTCGCCTCTTTGGTTGCTGGAAACTACATACCCCTCTTTTTTGCCTGTGACCACTTTGAAGGAGTTGGACTCGACCATCCTTGTAGGTCCCTTCCAACTCAGAATATTCTGTGAAGTGAAAAAAAGAAAAGCACCTTTCCCGTGTCACAAAGCCCTGTGAGAGTGATGGGTACTGTGAAAATACTCGTGTCTGATGGATCTGTCTAGAAGTTAAATGGTTTGCCTTCATGAGGACATTTAGGCGACATAATCCAGGGTAGTTAAAGTGTGAATTTAAAAGGGCTGCACTGCCTTGTAGTTACAGTAAGACAGCTTCCATTCTGGATAAAGGTGTCTGCCCAGAGGTCTGATGTAGTCTTAACTCATCAGCTGTGAACTTGGAGTGATTTTTGCCAAGTGTCCCTGTGTAGCTGAGGGGAGGCAAGATGGACAAGCAGACAAAGGAAAGTGCTTAAGATTCCTTTCTCATCAGTTGCATTAATTTTAGAAGCTTCGTCAAGCCAATCCCCACCCACCCTTCAGCCTCAGTCCTGGTGGCCTCTTCCTTTTCCCTGCCCCAGAAGGTCCCCTTCATCCTGCTCACCCTGTATACATCACAGTTGTGGAATTGCATCCATGTTTTTTATGGTGAAGTTGCAGTCCCTTATGCCTATGTGAACATTGCACATAATTTTTCATATTTTTGAACTATATCCACAAGCCTCTGGGTGCCAGTATAAATCTTTTATTATTTTTTTTCTTCCCCTGATTGTGCAAAGAGTTTGTTTCTTATTTGCAAGGGTTAGGAGAAATGCACTTCAGTCCAGCTGTGAGCTGTAAGCCCTGTGCATTTTTATATGACTTTATTCAGTAGCACCCCTGAGTAATATTTACAGTGCCTTGCAGTGGGCTTCCAGACTTTGACTTCTGCACACACACAGGCAAGACAAAGTATCTGTGGAGGAATATTAACTCTTATATCTAACTTCAGGCTAGTTCCCCAGGCTACATGGGACAGGAAGGCAGGCAGGACCCCAGAGCTAAAGCAGTCACCCTGCTTTTACTGGTAATTTTTGTCCCGTTGAAGACAAAAGTAATTTTTGGCATATGGGTGATATCTGAGGTTCAAGGACCAGAGATGGCACAGCTGACATGGGGTCTGCTGCTCAGGGAACAGTCAGTGACCAGAGAGGAGGCCTCTGATTCAGAGCCTGGGAAGAATCTCCCTCCTGTACCCTTCAATGCTCCATCAAAGAAAGCTGTCAGGGTTGAGGTTCTTTTAAAGACTACTCACAAACAGCCACCTATGAATCTGTTTGTAAGCAGGACAAGCAGATTTGGTGGTCTGTAAAAAATTACTTAACTTCAGGCAAGTTATGAATAGAAGTTTCTATTAATGTCCACCCCAGCCCTTCACTAGCTGAAGTCACTGACAGTGGGAACAGGCTCTGAACCAGCCTGAATGATATGAGTGAAGTAGATTTTATTTTTTTTAAAGAAGTCTTGTTGTGTGGGAAAATCTTGTTTGGGGGAAAACATTAACAAATAGAACTGGATTAGTAACTAGCTTTGCTACTTTGACACTTTCCCAACATCATCCTGGGTTTTGCCTGAACTTTTGTTTTTATTAAAATCAAGGGATGATGTATTTCTCCCTGATTCATGATTTGCAAAAGTGAGGGTAAGGAGTCTTTTCACATCGCTTGTGCAAGAGGTGTTGAAACACAGGTTCTAGTGAAGATCACTGAAAATGCAGCCTCTGCTCAGGGCATGGCTCAGCCTACTGAGAGAAACCACACTACAGCAGCTGGAACAGCTGGAATGGGGGAAGTTCTGCTATGGAGGTTGGGGGGAGACATTCTGGACTTGGAAAAAAGGTTCTGGGAAGAAATACTCAATTATGGCTTTTGGTGTAAGCTCAGGACTGACAGTCCCAGTCTGGCATTTGGGAGCGGTTTTCTTCTTTTCAGTGTGTTTTGGAAAAACATCTCCTTCTTCCATGTCCTTATAGCAGACCCTTTTTCATGGATTGAGAATACATGAATTCTGGGGACATGCTTGTGGATTTCAGAATGCAGGTGACTTGTAGCATGTAGGACTATGTGGGATTTTGGCTGTTAAGTGGCTGATCTGGGAGGTGGTGCAGGTAGAAGAGGGAAGCTGGTCCCTCAGGCCGGGGAGATATCCTTTCTTATCTTTATTTAATGAAGGTGGGTCTGACTTTAAACATGCAGAAGTCTAGTGAGCCCTCAGGATGAGGATATGAAGTGACTTGTAGCTGAGCCTTTTCTTTCCCCACTTTTTGTTCAACTGGTTCCAGCTCACACATTGTTTCTTTGCCTGAAAAAAAAGCTCTTGTTACACTACTGGAACACACAGCGTGGGTGGCTTTGGGAAGCCTGTTTGGACCCAAGTCACACAGGGATGTGGGAAGTAGTGATAGTAAATGTTTGTTTTAAAGCAGAGATCCTAGGTATGATTTCCTTCCTTGCTATTCTGCTCAGTGTGAGTGGATAACAGAAATCCAATGAAAATGTACCACACAACCAAGGAATATCCTGGAACGTGCTCTCAGCCATTGAGTCCAAGGTTTGAAAACTGTTGGTATTTCACTGTTTCTCTTGAGAGTTATACAACAAAGCACTGTCTACTGGAATATCTTGAATAGGTTGGTGAGTAAAATCGCTCTGACAAGGCAGATGCTGTCCCTAGGGCGAGCTGCCCTCTGGCTCTGTGGAGCCGTGGAGCTGCTACCTGGAGCACAACGCCCAGAAGACGCTGGGTTGGCCTCCATGCAGCTGGCTCTGCTCCAGTCCCCTCCTCCCCTTCAAGGGAAAAGGGAATTTCAAAGACATACCTTGTATGTGGCAGGATCAGCTCACACCATACAGATCCTCTGCACCTGCTGCCCTGGGAAGCTGTGTAACACGAAGGTGGTGTACAGTCATCTTTGCTTCCTCTGCCTGAGTTTCGCACCCTGTAGCTCATCCTGACCTCACCTCACCACATACCTCATCCTAACCTTCACCTCTGCCCCCACTACTTCATGAGCTTGTTTTGTTCTCTTTGACATTTTCCCAAGTACATTTTAATTGATTCTGCTCCCTCCTCTTCTTCAGTCTCCTGGCTACTGTTCATCTATTCTTCACGTACAAATAGAAATAAACAGTTGGAAGGTGGTACAACTCCAGGTCAGAGCTCAGCTAATGCCTTCATCTTCAAAGGCTTTGTCTATCTGGACAAAGAGCTGCTGGTCATGCTTGCCTTGAGATGTCTTTGGCACCAAGGCAGACACTTCTGTCTACTGGCCAGGATCCTAGGTTTTCCCTCTTGGGTTCAAAGGCAGGGCTGTTACCTCCAGAGCAACTCACCACTTGGAAATTACTTAGTGAATCATTTTCCCTCTGTGCAAGACCTTTGTTGCTAGAATGAAATAATCAATTCCATTTTGTTTTTTTCCAAGAAGAGGGTAGTTGTCTGGGCGTTGTATGTGAGTTTGGTGGGAGGCCATTCTCTGTGTTGTTTCAAAGAGGTAATTACAGTTATAGCTTATAAATCATTGGGGAGGTATAGGACTGTCCCCTCCTAGTGCAACTTTTTGCAAATGAGTGATGATTATTTGCTTCCTGATGGTGCAATTGTATCTGGTCTGAACTTACCATTTGGATTGCATACTGCTGTGATTATGGATTTGCCTCTCTGAGGCTGCCAGACACGTCCAAGGAAGCACATGTGAGCTGACCTCTAGCAGAGGGCCTACAATTGTTGTTTCTTGCCCCTTAATCCCATTCCCAAAATATGGTATTGCTAAGGCAAAGTTTACCACCTGAACTACCTCAGCAGGGCAGAGGACAGTCATGCTGGGGTACAATTTATCCTGGGGCAGGATATTTCAGTTTGCTTAACCAGTCTAAGTGACAGTGACATTGTTAGGTGACTCAGCCTCCCAGGTTATAGCCAAAATACAGTGGCTTAAGTGGTGTATTAATAGGCTCATAACTACTAATGACATTTCAAGGATTAGACACAATATCACTCAAGTTTGAACTTGAGGTCTGGGAGCAAGCTGACAGAGATTGGTTCTAGTTGTGAAATATCTGCAATTGTTAGAGTATCATAAAAGGGGTTGACTCTGTGATGATAAATGATGGTGGCTTACACAAAAGAATAACGCCAAGGAAAAAGCTGAACTGTTTTGTTCACGATATTTCCTCCCCTTACAAACAGAGGAAGCAGTGGCTTTGGAATTAACAACACTTAATGCAACAACAATGCTACCTATATTTTCAGCTGGTCAAAATACTGCAGGAAAAATAATTTTTTGCTCTTTGTGAAATTGGCATTGAAGGCAACCGTGACCCAGGTCCTGTTAAACCCACTAGCTCCAGGATTGAGAAGGTTCTCCCTCTGGTTCTGTGTCCCCACAGAGCAGCTACCTCTTCTGCCCACACCAGGGTCCTGTTCCAGTTCCATGTTCCCAAACCACTTGGCTATGAAGCAAGCGTGGCAGAGGCCTCTTTGGCTAAAATGCTTCTGAATTTCACTGAATAATAAAAAAAAAGGACAAAAGGAAGCCTGAAATGTGTTGGTTAGGATGCTCATCTGGAAGAGGAGATACTGGGATCCAGACCCTAGAAATAACATGGTATTGTTCAAATACAGAGTAAATAACCAGGTTAGGCTGTTGGATCCTGCTGTGATGGCGAGGTACTCAAATACTTTGGTACATTTAGCTATCCAAACAGGTGTTTGTCTGTCTAAATTTGGTATGGTCCCAGTGAGATTCTTTTAAAGTATCAGGGACACCTGAAACACCAGCTGTAGGTTGGTATTTTTAGATAATAACAATCTCTTTACTGTTTGTGTTCCTAAGGCATAGACTTTAGATGCCTGGGCACCCTACTTGTAAGTCACTTCCATGTCACTCATCCTGGAATAGGGTAGGAATTCAAAACAAAAGTTCATAAATTTCAAGTTAATATTCCAACTGGGATACTACCTCAGCAAAAATGTTTTTCATTCCCAGTGGAAAAGCGGACAGGGAAAGAAGAAAAATATGTGACAAAGGGAGAGGGAAGAGGAAGAAAGGAAACCCTTTATCCAATTTGGTAATACTTTTGTTGGTTTGTTTTTCTATTTAGGTCTTCCAGATATAGACAATCCATAGAAACCACTAGTAAAATTCACATAAAGATAATAATTTGACCCATCTAAAAAAAATGTTAGATCACATCATCTGTAAATTGAGAAACTCTATGGTATTGTTACAAAACCCATTAAATTCAAAAGATATTGTTTCCTCATATCTGAAATAAACTCTTGTTGACTTTAATATTTATTTATTTATAAACTTTGAAAATAGCTTGTCTGTATGCTTATGTAACTTCACTGTCTTTCTGCCATGAATTTTCTGAAGTTTCTCTAATGGCCATAGTGTTTAGAGAAGGGATAATATTTAAATCCACTAGCTGAATTTTGCAAAGGTCTGACATCTGATTCAGCCCCATTACACTCACAGCTGGTGTATTTCTCAAAGAACCATCATCAGATATGCCCAACTTCAGGGACTTGTATCTCCAGTTAGGGATGATACAACATTTTCCGTCTACACTTGGTGATCCTCATTATCTGCCTCTGTGCTCCATCCAGTCTGGTCACTTGCTGTTGCTGATGTTGGGTACCCAAGCACCAAAACTCAAGGTTGTGTGCTCAGGTGTGTTGTTGGAAGTGCAAAGTTGCTTCAGTCCATCTCTGAAGTGGTCCCTGTGTCTGTAGCTTCATGCAGGCAGAAAGCTGATGGAGACACGGTTGAGTGAGGAGGATGTGAGTCTCTGCTGTGTATGATTTTGCTGGCATTGTGAAATCAAGCCTTGCAAATTGAGTGCTGTAATTGTGCCTCATTGTGAAATGAAGCATAATATGCCCACATTCATGCTTTGTGTTTTGATGGAAAAGGCACTTGCCAATATATTTGGAATTCGGTGATGCACACAAAGCCAGGAAGAATCTTTTCTTAACCTTCACACCTCTGTATTTTTCTTACATCCAGTCAATGCAGTTGTATGTAATCCAGGAGGGAAAATTTCCATGGGGAGAAGTAGTACGTTCAGTCTTACCCATAATTATAAAAAAATAAACCCAAAACCCTCTATAGAGCAGAAAAATTTTGTGTGTTTCTAGATGTTAGGAAGAGAGCAGGGGAGTATACACCCTAAAAAGCACTTGTATTTGTTAGGGGCACACTAGAGTGTGAACACAATTCTCAGACAATTTGGATTGTTTTATTGTGCATTCAATTATCCCAGCTCATGGGAAATTGTTGCAAATTAAAGTGAGCTAGTAATAATACTCCAAGTATCCATCAGTGCTCCAAGCAGCACAGAAATAGGCTTTAATGCCTCATGTGCACCATGTGCCTCTTGGCATGACAGCACGAGTTGGGGTTCACTGTTGTTGTGCTCTGTCTTGGTGTGTCAATAAGTATCGGAAACTGGAGACAGATAAATCTTTCCTCAAAATGCATAGCCAGCATGAGAGAAATGGAGCCAGGCAAGCAATTTGTAAGCAGTTACTGCAAATCAGAGGATGGAAAAAAGAAAAGGTGTTTAGGGGGACATTAAGATCATGATTATGTTGTTGTCCATCAGTTAGTTCTGATCTATGAAGCAATGTTGTTCTTCACAAAATCTCGCTCTTTTTACTCCTTTTGCATCTCCAATCTTGTCACTTTACCAAGGGGAGATCCTAGCTTTTGTGCCCCACACCCTTCCTACCAATGGCCCAGGTCTGCTACCACTGCCTTCTGGTTTGGGGTGAAGACTTCTCTTAAGTTGGGCTCCCACTGAGTCAGACATATGTACCTCCTTTCCCACTCCCCAGGCTTGGGGTGATATTCTCGTGGCTAGATTTTAAAATTCGCTAGCGTGCCTAATGATGCCTAAAAGAGAGCTTTTGGGACACACTGAATCTTTCAAAATTGGTTTATTTGCATGTGTGACTGGAAGAGAACTGAGTTCCTCTTGAAAAAGTAGAGGAAATAAAACTCCCATTTAACCTCCTAGGAAAGATTTAGTTCCTTGAGTTTAAATGAAAAAAAAAAAAAAATTTAATATAGATACATCCTGAACTTCACCAAAACTTGTTTGCCATTAAAACTTATTCCTGAGCTTGCAATTGCAGAATTTGATGTTGTAAGCAAAGCAGAGCCATATAGCACATACTTTAAAGCAATTTACAGTACTGAGAATCCAATAAAGGTAGCTGACAAGATAATTGCCAAATTATATGAATGCATTACCACCACTCGCACACAAGTGCTCTTTAATTATTTTTTGGCATCTGAGGAAAGGAAGAGGAATGCTGAGTTAATAGACAACATGTAATCCATCTGTGTTTGTTTTGGTGCATCCTGGATTTGTGGAAGATACCGACATGAGATGTTGCCTGGGGTACAATGACCTTTGTGAGCAGGAAAAAAAATTGCCACTCACTAAACTAATAGCGTAAAACAAGAGAGTTGCTTGTCTTTGGATTATGACCCGGTCACCTAAAGCATGTGGGAAAAATGCATTCAGATAAAGGCTACAAAATTGTTAACACTTTTAATTATGTTTAGATTACAGAGCATTATACAACTAGCAGAGTCCATGTTATTGAAAACCTTATCAGCTGCCATTCAGTGAATGTTCCCACTAATAAAGTGCTTCGTGGAATTTCTGCATGTATTTGTGCCTGGTGTTTGTCCAGCCACATCTCAGGGATTTCCTTCTGAGGCATCCATCTGATCCTAATCCCAGCCAACAATAGCCATTTTATTCTATTATACTCTATCACACAGTAATTAAAGAAATTATTTCCATGCTATCATTATTATTGACTGTGGATACATCACAGATGAACATAGGAAAAATATTTCTTGTTAAGACAGTCATCTGCAGTATTATTCAGCCACTTGCCTATTATGCTGTCTTGATCCATTTAGAAAATTACTTCAAGTTACAATGATATGGAACTCTTTAATGGCATCATTGTCTGATTTCATTCTCTCTTTTTTTTTTTTTTTTAAATTGAGTCTGGAGTCTATTCTGTGAGGGGCGAAGGTAAAATGATCTTCATTTATAATACTCTGTTCAAAGCTTGCTGCTTCAGACGGTAGAAACAAAGACTTAATGAAAACTGACTTAAATTAGAGTAGAAAATATTCGATATGCGTTTCTTACAGATAGGATAGATAGACGAATAATTCTTCTTGGGAAAGATGGCTCATTGGCAGTGCAGAATACCAGGATTCTGTGACCAAATAGCTCTCCCTGATTAACATGTTCAGCATCCTCAAAATACTCTGTGGAACCAAATCTGAAAACCTTGAGTTGGAGGTTTGGTTCTGCAGAAGCCAGGCTGGGGGGGCAGTGTTAGTGTGCAGCATTGTCCTTTCAGTGTGCAGGGAAGGGAACGCAGCAATAGAAGGGGAGAGTGGGAAGGCATGGAGAGGAGCTTGGGGAGAGGCAATTAATCTTGAGACTGTGCCACAACCTCGAGCACAGCAGGCTCCTTATCTGTAAGGAAAAGGTGAGATCGTGAACGCGGCGGGCTGGAGATATCTGGCACAAGCTTGTTGTATATGTTCTGATACCTGACACAACCAGGTTCTTGGGGAGAATAAAAGGGATAACCCTCTCTAATAGCTGCACAGAGCAGGGAAGTGATGACAGGTCGTAGATATCTGCTCACTGAAAGTTTGTTGGAAATCCTTTCCTCTCAGAATCCAAAAGCTGGGACTGCTTTATGGCCCAAATCTATTAGTCTAGGTTTCCGAATGAAAAGCTTCCAAGAAAAACAAAGACTTGTCCTGAGGCATAATTTGAAATCCCTGATTTGGATTTGCAGGGATGGGAATATACTTGGGAAAAGCTTTGGATGGTGATTACTGTTCAGGAGGCTGCACCTTTCCCCCTCCCCCCCCCTTTTTTTTTCCCCTCTTTTGAGCTTCTTAGTTGCTTTTTCCAGCAGTGCAAGGTGATCACTCCTTCAGTCACTGGTGTCATGCTCTTTGGTGACATGTAGAATTTGAGATTGAGAGGGCAAAAAGAATTGTAGCATTTCATGCAGTTGTAATATCTGCATGAAGAAAATGAAAACCGATTCAGAGGATTTGTGTTCACCACCCCAGCAACTGGTAACCCTGGGAGCCAGCACAGCCTTCAATGTGCCCACTATCCATCTGCTCTCCCTGGGACAAGTTCCCAGCAGCTGGCTTCGCTGGGCATGGAGATTCACTGCTTCTGACTGTGCTACCTGAATGCAGATGTTTCTATC
>NW_016690311.1:1588964-1628307 GCF_001604755.1 Lepidothrix coronata | reverse complement strand
CACACAGCAGTTGTCTGACGTGGTGTGGGTACAACAGCACTACTAAAACAGCTGGATCAGCTTAGAGTGTTGATGGGACAAGGTACCATCAGCTTTGTCCCATATGAGGTCACCACAACCATCAGATTCCATACAGTGAAGCTCCTGATGGCAGTGTAATTGTTTTGGCTAAAAACAGTTGTTTGGTTTTGAAGGTATGGGACTTCCAAGCAGGTCTTCTCTTTGTTCTCTGAGTCAGACCTGTGGTTAGAGCTGTAGACATGACATCTGTTCTCATTAGTTACTCAAACTCCATCACTTCTCTGATCTGACCTCCAGATTTACCCCTGATTCAAGTACATGGTGCAATTGCAAGTTCATTGGCTTCCAGGGTGCTTTTCCTAGATAGGAATTTTGAGACCAGCTTTCTACTCAGTTTTGCTATTTCCTTCTCAAATCCAATTTCCACTGCCATCATTGGCAACAATGGGAAATCTTCCTCCAGGTGTTTGTCAAAACTAGAGCCAAGCCTGCAGCTCTCAAAGCAGTGTACATCATTTTGGGGAATGGAAAAGGGATGTTTTCAAGAACATCATGTCAGCACCATCTCCAGCACAGAACAGTTCATCCTTACATTGTTGTTTGTTTTTTTTTTTTTTTTAAATGCTCAGAAAGTCACGTCTGAGGAGCATTAGCTGGTTTTCCAACAGTATTGATCCTCTGGGGTACTTAAACATGTGAACTATGTAGGCACCAATATATAATGAATAACATAATTGCAGGAGCTTTACCAGAGCATTGGTAGTGAAGTAATCTTGGTCTGCAAGTGTTGACTTAAGAATTGTTTCAAAGGCATGTTGTCTTCTGTGATCACTTTGGTTTGCAGGTTCATCAGGCAGAGCTGTACTGTGGTTGATGGGGAACATTGTAAGATTTTATCATCCTTAAAAAGAACTTGTTCTCATTAATTTTCTTTATTTCTTTGTATTTTTGCTCACTCAAAAAGTGGGGCTAAGATGAACATGTCCTAGGTGTGCAAAAATCTGTGAAGGGTGGGAAAATAATTACCAAAAAATCTTCACAGTTGCTTTAAAGATTTCTGAATTTCTAATTTCAGAAATCCTCTAAGTGTAGGTTTTCACTCCTGCTTTGACTAATCCATACATATCACCAAATTTTGGTTCAATTTTGCTTTCTCTCTTTTAGTAAAAAATAGGGTAAGATCAACAGGCCATGTTTTCACTCAGCAGTTTTGTGCATCTCTAGTTTTAAACAACTTTCCAATTATGAGTGAATAATTTCTCATGATGTTCTTCTAATCTCACAGGGTCTCTGAATTAGATTTCACCCTCATGCAGCTAAGAATTTAAAAACACTTGACTAAGACCTAAATAGGTGCTTAAAACGAAGGGTGTAAGCAAGTGTTTCTCTCAGATGTAAACGACTGTAAATTCATGCTGCTGTTATTTTCTGAAGAGGCGTGTGAGTCATTTTATTTGAGCACCACAGTGGTCCTGAGGTCTGTGAAATCTCTAGTGCATGTAAAGTTAACCTTGGATAAGTGGTTGTGGCATCTGGACTTTGGTTTCAAGGATATATTTTGTAAATGTAAATCTTGTCTCTCAGTATGCTCCAAGGTTTGCTTAAAAACATTAAAAATTTCCTAGCGGAAAGATTTGCTAACAAATTATACTTTTATACTTGGAGAGCAGCAAAACTGAAGCAAACTCATTTGCAGGGTAGAAAAAAAGATACACAAGGTACTACAGACAGCAGCCATTCAGTTTTCACTGACAGCATTTGTGTTTCAACACATCAGTGATTAAAAAAAAGTATTACAGAGCACAGTAAGAGCTGGGCTAGAGTCTCTCTGTGTCTTCATAGAGAGAGCAACTATGAAGACTCCCTTGCTCTCATAATTTATTTTTCTGATTACTACTCATGATACTTTAAGTAGTTACACTGCTAGCAGGTAGAGTAACAACTGATTAAAGCTATTTCTGAACTACTTCTATTTAGTTGTAGCTAATAGGCATAAATATTTATTCTGTAGTTATCAGTAAAATATATTTTTCTGTAAGTACCAATAACAAACCAATCCCCTAATTACGATATAAAACAGCTGGTGGCATTCACAGAAACATTTCCCTTTGATAGATAACTCAGAGCAGAGAACAGAGCTATTTTCATTTGGACCCTTTCAAAGAAACAGGAAAATAGGAAGGGAGTTTTAAAATTGTATTCTACTTGCACAGTAACTCCCACATTGTTTTCTGTCCAAGATTATAAACAATGTTTATTTAAGAGGCTTTAGATTTATTCATATTTCAAATACTGTAGGGAATGATTAAAGATATTGAATATAAATCTTGTGGTGGTGCATCAGAGGCACTTCCAGCTTGTGCCCCACAAGCCAAACCCTGTGCAAGCACTGAAGTCTGCAACTTTCTTGCTGCTCCCAGATCGTTCGGTAAAATTTTCATCAAATACCCAGCTCTTTTTGATGTCTGCCTATGTGGTGCCTGTCAAGAGCTGGAAAGATGGATTGGCACTGGATAACTACTGTTTGGATCCAAAAGGCTTTTAATAGCTGTGTTACGATCCCTAGAAACTGCTCAGGGATTCTTTAATGGTAGTTAATGAATGTGCCTTGGTGACAAGAACTAAATAAAGTCAGAGAGGGCTGAACTGTTCCAAATGGTTCGTAAATCCTAAACACGAAATTGATTCTACTCTTAACTTCATCCAGCAGTTTATAAATTGATATGCGAATGAGGGTGATAGGAAGATATGGCTTATGGTCAGCTGTTGTCTCATGCTTTTGAGAACAAGCAGACTCAAATTTAAAGCATCTGTTGCAAAACTAAATGAATTCTAGTTGAAATTTATTTCTAGAAAAGTTGCCCATTGGGACATTCCTGCAGTAAGTTGAATATTTATTTCTGCTGTGAGACATAATTGCATCTGCTGTGTGTTTTTGATTTCTGAATGTTTGCGGGCCAAATCTCAGTTGCTCTCAATGGGTATAGCTGTTCTCCCTTCTTTTGTTGTGGAAATTTTTGCTTGAGATCTCAAACTGTGGGAAAGATTATGTTTTGTTTCGGGTTTTTTTTGTAAGCAGACAACTTTGGATGGGTTCATCTTTGGGTGGCTTTTGGTTTTCTTCCTCATGGAGACAGGTCAAACTGCAAGTAGAATACATGCAGAAGTGATGTTCTCCTGTGTCTGGTAAAAAGCCTAATTTAAATATTTTCCTTAATAAAAAAAAGAAATTGGACTGTTCTAGTAAAAGTTATTCTTTTGTTTTGCTCAAGCTTCTGTTTCCTCTGGGCACAATAATATTTCATTAACAACCTAAACATTTTCATTCAAAATGGTGCCACTGCTTCCTGCTGGGAATGTGAGAGCTTCATCCTCTGAACCTTCCCTGTGGGCCAGGCTTCCTGACATCCATTATGGGAAGGAACATAAACTCTTCCTCTGGCTGGTTTCAAATGACAGAGATTTGGGGCTTGGGAGGTCTTTTGAGGGTGTTGTTGGAGTTTTATGTTGCTAGGTTTTGATAGGAATTTTGTTTGTTTTTGTTTCTTTTAGGAAGAAAATGTTTTTTACATTTCTTGTGTACTTTTTATCAAAGTTCACAGCAGGCTTTTTGGCTCAGTAATCATTTTGCCCTTGAGAGAAGGGTTATGTATGGGGCTACTTCCATGGTCTCCCAAAACATCTCCACCAAGCTTCTCCAGTGTCATTTATTGCACGTTGGAGAAGGTTTTTATGGAAACAGGGGCATGCAGCAAGAGTAGGTACATACCTCATTGCTGGTGCCCCATGCTCTGTGGATCTCAATGTGAGAGTGGTGAGATACCTTTATAATGTTATCATTGCAATACAGAGAGTTTTGTTGTATTCAGGATTTTCCACTGTTGTTTCTTAGCTCTTTGTCTAGCTACTTCATGCATGAAATAATTCATGTGGTTTGGACATCTATTCAGGAGGAGGCTTTAAGTTCAACTTTTAAACTGTTTAGTTTGTGTATGAGAAATTTTTTCCCACTAGCTTTACTTTGGGCTATTAACCATAGCTGTATCTGGGCCAAGCTTTTTCATGAAGGATCAGGAATTTACTGAGTACATATGTTCATTTTCTTTCCCTTGAGACCACCTTTCTCCTGCAATCCAGCCTGGAAAAGGAACTTACCACTGAAATGGCCTTGACACTATGCACAACACTTCCTATCCTCCCCCTGCTCGTCGTCTTGGGTTTTTCAGGAAACCAGCACCAGTGGGGCAGCGTACAAAACTGCAAGTTAGATGCAGCCTTACAGTTATACAACTCATGGATAAAAATCATAACTTAAATCAATAAATATAAATGTTGGGCATGTGCCAGAAGACAGAACAGAACTGGTTAACAACTTAGTTGATATGCAGAAATCTTTCCTGCTTCGTTTGCATTGATACCGTGTGCTAGTCCAAGCCTTAGAAACTTGGAAACAAATTTCTGTTCATGGAGGGTCAAAACTGGGAAACTCAACCAAGACCTCTGCCAGCTGCCTGCTTATTCCAGGCCCTTAATAGCCAGTAGATGTAACCAGGCTGCAGAGCTGAATGTCTCTTACTTGCCAGGATTTATCTATCACCAGATTTTCTTATGGGTTATAGTTGTCATTTTTTCAGAATAGATGGGAACCACAGTTTAACGAATGTTGGAAAGGATGGGAGAGGCTGAGAGGCAATTCAGCTCACAGAGTGGTTGCAGGGATGCATCTGTGGGAGCTACATACAAGATTTTCCTTGGTAAATCCACAGTCAGGGGTGCTTTCAGTGAAGGGATGAGCCCTAAAGCCTGCTATGCATTGGAGAAGCTTGTTTCTACTGGATCAGGTTGTACAGCAAAGATCTCGTGGAACTGCTTACCTTGTTTCCCAAACCCAATTCCTTCTAACATTTCCCTTTCAGTTTTTCATGAATACTTGTCCTGACACAGGATGCTGGATTGACTGCTGAGCACTAGAGACACAACAGCATTTGCTGTTGGGTTTGACTTGATGTAGTGATTTAATCAGCATAAGATGTTTGTCCTACTTCTTGAGAAGGTGAAAGTGCCAGCCAAGTGAAACCTGATGCATTTTTAATGAGGTGTTTCTTGGACACTGATGTCCGTATGCAGAGTGCTCAAATCTCTTGCTCTGAGCTGTGGACCCACTTCATGCTGAAATTTTTTATTTTTTTTTTTTTTTAAACCAGACAAACTGAGCATGCTTTGACTTTCAAGAGAAGACAGGGTTCCCAGGAAGAACACAGTAACCCTCAGCTCACTGATTTTTCTAACTCCATCCTCCAAAATCCTGTCCTCTGCCACTAGAATTTCCTAGGAAATGTAGCCTTGCAACAGACACGGTTGGTGTCTGTGAATTATTTACACTATTTAAGATTGCCCAGCTTGAAGCAGATTTTCCAGAATGGATGGAAGGCTCCAGAAGCTTAGGACTTTTAAGAAGTCTTAAACTTGACAACCAAAAATCATGTAAGCAACTTATTCATCACACCTGAAACTCTGGGCTGTTTAGTCATTGGAATTTGCACCAGTTTCCTGTTTCTGCTCAGGCTGTGCATGGCTACAGCAGAGGGACAGAAGCTCTATGCTCCTGCATAGCCCTTCTTGGTGCACCTTCTGGGTCCTCAGACTGTGGTGTTTCCACAGTTCTTGAGTGCAGCTGGTTCTCATCTGCCTTCTCTCTTTCCTAAGCAAAAATTGTACAAGTTTCTGTGCCGGTTTTAATAGGGTACTATGTTAGTGTTAGCAAAAAGGAAGTTGATAAAAAAATATGGATGTGAAGCAAAAGTTTTCATGGGTTTGGGTTTTACCATAGTTGGCTAAACATCTTGGACTGAAAGCTTGGTAGAAATGAATTTCACTTTTAAAAGAAACAGTATCACTTTTTCTATAGCTGTTGACTGTATACTCTGTGCCTTGGATTTCCAGGGGCTCTTGTGTTTTGATTCCCAGTCACAGAGTGTGATTGGCCAAGGACTGAGTACTACAGGTCAGAATCACTGTGGTAATTCTACCTTCTCCTCTGACTGATTGCCAGGCAGGATGCAGATGTTTTCAGGTTCCCTTACTTGTTGATATCAGGACATCAGTTTGTAGTTTATTGCCTGTGGCAAATTCTCCAAGTGTGTTCCAAGTTACTGGTCTAATTTTTTAGGAATCTCAGTGTAGTATCACTGGAGTTTGAAATCAGTAACCTTCCTTTTTCTGTCCTTGGAGGCAGAGGGGTAAAATCCTATCTATAGATTAAGAAACAAACAAAATCACCCAAAACTGCTTTGATTGCAAATGCTACATAAATATTCTATATAAGAATGTGACAGACAAAGCAGAATAAGTCACTGTAATTTGGAGAGTTCATGTTTAATATTCAGCTTGCAGCAAGAATAAGAAATTTGATGGTTTTGTCCACTATTTTGTTGAGGACTGTCACTAAAAATGATAAAAATGACAAGATGACAAGACCACATGTGCACTTAAGGGAGGAAAAATGAAAGTGCAGGATAATTCAATCCGTAGATTTAATTTTCATGCTCTTGCAGTCTCTAAGGACTCGCATGACTGACAACTCTAATAGCAAAAATCTGGATCTGAGGGTCTTCCTTCACTGACCCAGTAAACCTTTGCCAAGTCATGATGGCTGCCTGATGCACAGCCTGAGTGTCAGCTGAAGAAAGAGAAACACCTGGGATCCAAGAGCTGAAAAAGACATTTTAAAAGGAAATATGAGATGAAGTGGAAGAAGGTCACAGGCAAAGAGCAATGACTGGGGTAGCTAAAGCTGGTAATATGGAGAAACAGACATTGTTAGAAGTGACTGTTCCTGCCTCATGGATCATACAGGTTCCCAACCTGGGTTTTCACAGAATCATGGACTATTCTGAGTTGGAAGGGACTCACAAGAGTCCAACCCTTAAGTGAATGGCCCATACAGGGATCAAACCCACAACCTTGGTGTTATTAGCACCATGCTCTAACCAACTGAGCTAATCTCAGGGGTTAGTCACTTTTGATACCATACTGTTGTGATATTACTAGTTCAAGACTGGATCTTCTCTAAATATCAATCATGTAGTGATGCTCTGGGCAATGGGCAGTTCTCTAACTCTGAAAAGAGTACCAGCTTCACCTGGGTGTATGTGCCAGCTGAAGGGTGCCCCAGGCAGCAGTTGGCTGCAAGGAGAGAGGCTCTGTTGCCAACTGGGAATGCCACAGAGCTCATCTGCAGTTTTTAGCTCCTATTTAATATGATTTCCAGCAAATCTTTAATGGAGTTCACGATTATGGCTGACTAGCATTCTTATGTCGCTTTTATCTGGATCTTTCTCGTCTCACCCCATAAAAAGTGGTTTTTATGAAGATGTGGAGTAGCCTACTGCACAAGTGACACATCACCTCCTGAAATCTAATAGAGCTGTCATCCTCGTGTTGCTGTTGTATCTGTTAAAGCGATCAGCTGAACATCTGTCCCTCTGTATTTTATACATTATGAACCACTCTGCCAACTCCCTCCACCCAGCCAGGTTCCCGGAAATGCTGCATTTTAAATGCTTTTAGAGTGGGAGGAAAGAGGGAGTGTTTTTTTCATTTTTCAGTCAGCTGCATCTGATAAAACAACAATTTGTAGCGCTGGGTAACCCCAAACATGTAAAAGCTAGTTTGCAAGCCATGCTGCAGTATTATAAAAAGGATTGGAGCTCTTCAAACTCATTCGATTGGAATCACATTGGGCCCAAATTTGGCAAGAAAGCTGCCTAATTTCAGTGCTGAAATCTGTAACAAACTGGAAGTAATTCTCCATTAGCATGGAGTTCATATAAATCAAGGCTTCTGCTTCCAAAACTGAATTACCCACAACAGCACAAGCTATTGTTGCTTTTGGGAGCAGACATCCAAATGCAAGCATGTCCAGTTCCAGGTGTTCAATGCTGTAATGGAGACCAGGGTTTTTTGAGACATTTGGATAAGCTAAACAGCATGTTAAGCTTTCCTGAAAAATTTCATCTCTCTTGAAAAGGATTTTAACTCCTTAAAAAAGAAAAGAAAAAAAAAAGGAAGAGATCTGATCTGTTTTTTCTGATTCTGAATATTTTTGGAAAGTCCATTTTCTGACAGGATTCTTGTATTTGGCTTGATAATGGCCACAGGAAAGAGTTACAGAGAGCTCAGAAGGCTGGAGAAAGCAGTGATGTAACAGGGAGCAGGAAGGGGAGCAGACTGCAGGGCACGGTCAGAAGAGCTTCCTTGGCAAGTCCCTCTTTCCCTCTTCACACTTGGGTGACACAACTTCATCACATTCACCTCAAACAGAATTTCATCTTTTTTTAAAGTGAAGAGCTGAGTAGATTGCTATTCAAATCAATCAGATTTCACAGAATTAGCTGTAAGCTGGCAAACACAAAATAAGCGACTGCTTTTTTTACCCTTGTTTTAATGCTTTTTTGCCTGAACGGCAGCAGGTGTTCTGGGCTGCCCTGTCAGCGTTTCCATGTGGGTCAGAAACTAAATCAGCTACCAAATACTGAAATGAAGTAATTAATTACTGCTGGAGTATTTATCTTTCTTTGCTGATATTGCATTTATTTTTGTTTTGGGGCTGTACCTGCCTGTGAGGCAGTTTCCAGGTTAGTGTCCCTGACTTTCTGTTTACAAGTTGGTATGAGTGAAAAGCAAACATTCTTTCCTATCCCTAATTCTATATGTTACTGGTGTATTGTGGGGGGTTTTTTACCTGAAACCTCTTTGCTTAGACATTGCTGGAGAGTCAAACCTCTTGCAAAGATGCTGTGTGTTTAGTACACCATGATTGGGATCGACATGGGATATGGTGTATTTGAAAGTTCATCTTGAGGGAAAAGTCACAGTGCAGCTAGTTTGCTAGCTGTGATGGTTCTTGATATCTTGAGAAGCTCACCCTGTTACACCTGCCAGGAAAAGATTGTCTCCTGGAAAAGCTAAGGCAGTTTATCTCAATAAATACTTGGATACAGCATAAGGTACACTTGCTGGCTGTGTATTGTAATCAAAATGGGATAAGACTAAACTGTGTGTGTCTGCAACTTGATTATGTGCTACTGATAAACTCATAATCAAAGAAGTAAAACCCTTTTGAAGATCAAAGGAACTGTTGTTCATGTGTACAATGCATCTGATTATGAGCAGTTTGCAGCAGCAAATACAGTCAGTGAAGAAACAGCAGTGGTTGGGATGGATGGAAAGATGGGGCTTTAGCACTCCCTTCTCTGGCCTTGGGCACTCTGACCCAGTGTTAGGAGTGAAATACATGTTGTTGCAGCCAGCATACCTCCAGTTCCTCTTCCAAACTGAGTTCTCAGACAACTGGAGAGACCTAGGAGGGGCAGTGAAACTGTCAGACATGTTTTGTTATGTAAAGCTATCCTGACTTCTAGAGAGAAAAGAAAGCTGTACTTTCTCCCCCCGCTTCTCATTTTCTGTTGTAGACATGGCCAAGAACCAGGAAAAAAATATCATACTTAGCTATGACATGTTTCATCCTTACATTTTCCAATGTCATTCATGTTGCATGGTTTAGGCTTTGTTCTAGTCCTAACATACTATCTAGTGTAGTAATACTAACCATCAAGAGCTCTCACTGCTCACTCCTCCTCAGAGGACAAACGCTCAGGATCCCCCCAACAGGACATAACCCTGTCTGTCTCCTGAGGTTTGGGAGATGGGGAAGTTTTTATAAACTCAGGGCACACAGTTCAGGGAGTCCCTGAGACAAAAGTAGCTGTGTGCCAAGATCAGTGCTGATGGGGTGTGGAGGAGTTTGATTAATATGCTGCATCGTAAGCTGTGTCTGCCAGAGGCTGGTACTAAAATACCAAAAAAAAGTTTAACAAGATAGATGTTTGAGAAATCCTATAAATGGCCTCATGTTGTCTGGGGCACAGGGAGGAGAATACTTCTGCACAGGCAAGATATTATGTTGCTGGTAGATTTTGAAAAGCACGAGGAAAAGGGTAATTTGAATATCTGGCGACAGGAATTTCCACCAAAGCCCCCTCAATGGCAACCAGAGAGTAGGTTTTTCAATCTGAAGCAGGTCAGATGGACTAACATGGGCCATAACTAATCCTTCCCTCCCACATGCTCCATTCTAGGCGAAATCATCTGTGCCTGTCAACACCTGCAGGAATCATGGTGTAAAGGGTCTGTACAGTGATTCCAGTCTCATCCAGGGTATCAAGTGATCATGCTCTCTTCCTCTCACTTCCTTCTTTTTCCATATATTCCAGCAATAGATTTCCCAGCATGCTTCTGTCCTTGTAATAAGAAATGCTGTCACTCTTGTTTGCCTGCCAGAAAAAGTGCATAACACCTGAAAATCTGAAGGGGAAGAAAATAATTATTTCATTATAAGTGATTTCTAAACTAACAATTTTAGAACAAGTGAGTCAAAAGTATATGTTGAGGAGGAGGGAGGTTCAGTAGGGCACTGTATGTTGCAAGTTTTGGCTGCTCTAAGGCTTTTTTGTTGTTTATGAGAAGTGCTTCATAGAATCATAGCACAGCTCAGGTTGGAAGGGATCTTGAAAGATCATCTGGTCCAACCTTGTCATGAAGAAAAAATGCAATTATAAGAATGTCCTGGTCTTGCTATTTCCTGGGCAAGTTGGACTGTGCCTTGCTTTTGCTGAGGTCAGATGGTGTCGTTCTGATAAAGCAGAGTGGGAAATAGGGCTAGCAGGCCACTTCTCCCCTGTTAGTCTTCACATGCTCCATGTAACCAAAAACTGAAGCATAATCTGTTGGCACAAGATTAACTGAACTAAGGGTATACAGAGAACTTTTTCGAATACTTGACATTTCAGTCTCAACCACGATTTACATCTGAAGTAATTTGAAGGTTTATTTTTATTAGAATCTGAATAGTCATTTTTGATTAGCAGTCTGCATAGATCAGAAATGATATTGCAAATCTGAAGCCATGCAGATTGCCAAAGGTAACACACTATCTTTGCTTACTCAGGTTTTCAGTGCTGAACTTATTTGAAGTTGAGCTGAACCATGGAATATTTGTTTGCTTTGCAACTGTTGTCTACCCATCTGCTTTAGGTTTTGCTTGATTTCAAGAAGGGTTGGATTGTTTTGGCTTTTTGTTTTTTATTAAAGACGTTGGGTGCATTAATCCTCTGAAAAATCAAAACACCCTCAAGATTAATTACAGATATGGGTCAGCTATTTGTTGCATTCTACTCATATGAAACAGGTGTTTGGGTTGGCAAGTCGCTCAGAGACAAAGGAAGGACTTGGTAGATGAGAAGCAGCCCTGTGACTTTTTTTTTTTTAAGTTTATGGTGAAACTGAGCTTTACACATTCTCCAGGAGTCAATTACTTCAAATGTCATGTTCTGCAAACAATTCTTACTGGAATAGTTTCATAGAATCAAGGAACAATTGAGTCTGGAAAGAAAATTTTCAGGTCGTTTAGACCAATCCCTGCACAAAGCGGGACCATCTGCCTTTGTTTTCCTCACAGCCACCCATGAGGTAGCTGGAGAAAGCAATTAGGTGTACCCATCCTCCTTTTCAGGCTGAAGAAATGCCATTCTCAGTCTGTCCTGTCCTCCAGCCCTTGTCTGCCTTGGTCAGATCATATTCGTGTCCTTCTTGACTGTGAGGGACTTCAGAGTTACATTCCTATGGGAATACAGAGTAACCTCTTCCCCTGAACTGCTGGCCAAGTTCTTGCCAGTTCAGAGCAGCAGGTGTCTGACCTTTAGTGTACTACAGGCTCACACTCAATTCCTGTCCACCTCATCCCCAACTTCTCTGCAAAGCTGCTTTCTGTTTAGAAAATCTGCAGCACACGTGGGGATTACTCATTCAGGTGCAGGAGCTTTTGTTGGGCTTTGTGGAATTGCAGGAGGTTTCTGTCAGTTGACTTCACCTTCCAGTCAAGATGCAGCTGAACAGAGCCCTGTCCTCTGGCATATCAGCCATTCCTACTAATTTAGTACCTTGTGTGAGGCTGCTGAAGGTGCAGTCCATCCCTTTCGATAGGTTAATGTGGCTAAACACAGAGTCCTGGTATCAAATTGAGAGGAGCCCCACTGAAGATCAGCCACCAGTTGTGTCAGGTCACTCCCCACAATTCTCTGAGGCTGGCAGCCCACCTGTTTGTTCCATACATCTCCACGTGTTCCCTGAAAGGTTGGCTTGGGTTAGAGGACAGTGCAGGCAAGTTCTGGGGAGATAAAATCAGAAGGTAGTAAATTCACAACTAGGGCAGACACCTTTTGCCTTTCAATGGGAGGTGATGAGCTCTGTGTTTTCCTTGGGGGAATTCTCCAGTAGCATATTTCAGTGTTTCTGAGACTTGAAACCCAGGTTTGTTTTCCTAAGATCTATTTGGCAAGTGAATAATGCTTCCAGCAGCCAACAGTGCTGCAAATTTGATACAGCAGGGAGCCCTCTCATTAGGTGGAAGGGATTCAGACTGCAGTGGTTAAACCCAAGCACTGGAGTCCCAGTTCAGAGCCACAGAAGACCACTCTTAAGAAGCGCTTGTTTGCCATATGCTGACAGATGACTGTCTTTTCAACAACTAAACTCTTGTTTAGCTTTATTTCAAATGTTTACTTCTCTGCTGGGATTTCAATAAAAGCCCCTTGTCTTGCAGCAGCAGCAAGTCATCCAGGACAAGAATAGGGTCTGTAAAACTGTCCTCATTCTGTGCTTGTAAAGCTCTTTGAGAGAGAGCACACTACCCATCCTGTGTTTTGCTTTTGGAAGGAAGTTAAACATACATTATTTAAGTTATTTGTGTTATTGTTAGATCATGGGGACAAAGGGGCTGACTGGTAGCAAGCATAAAATAGTTGAAATATATGCCCTATGATTCTTTTTCTGAAAAACTAAACAAAACAAACTCCCAAAACAGGAAAGGAGGTGGGGGAAAAAGTGAGGATCAGTTGTTATGTTTCGAGTTGCTTTGGTTTATGGGTTGTCTTTTTCCTTTTGAGCTCCTGTTAGCCTACTGCATCTCAGGCTACCTCTTGTCCCCAGAAATAAGGCCACTTATTCCATTTCTCTAACATAGTTGTTGCCTTTGACAATTAAATTCTGCAGATAGATCACTGGTTTATTGGTCCCCCAAGGAGGAATGCTCCAGCATAGTAGTGTGCAATCACTCCTGTTTCCTGGTGGCTTTTTCCTCTGTTACTGCACAGTGACCATCTCCCTATCACTAAACAAGTGCTACAGCAGCTCTGGACAGGAGCAGAAATCTGTATTTTAAATTTCTATTTACCTTTTCTGTTTCAAGATTTAAATGGTGCTGAATAGTGAAAAAAGCAAGGCTCAAGACTAGAGCAGGAGCAGCTCTTGAACCCGGGAGTGCTGCAGATGCGGCCCCCGGTACCTTTGGGTGCACTCCGTGTTCTGCAAATTCCACAGCTCCCACAGCATCCAGCCCAAGTCCAATGTTGAATTCACCCCTTCTCCCTGACTTCTGAAGAGCAGGGAGCCACCGAGGCAAAACCCGCGGGTCCTTCTCCCCCACTGGTGTTGACTAAATCATGTGAGAGGGATTAAGGAGACCAGTGAAGCATTTTAACCCTGCTCTCACCGCAAGAGCAGTGGGGACCTGGCATGTTTGCTTAACAACCGGGCATGTGTATCAAAGAGTCTGGTATATGAGAGGGGGAGCGAGGCGGAGTTTAACAAACAGCACTTAATCCAGTTAGCTCTTGATGCTGATGATGGGGCCACAACATGGAACTAAGGAGTGTTTGCTTCAGGATTTCCTTTACGTGAAGTGTTCCCTCTGGATGGCGAGCACTAAGGATCTTTTGCTGCTTTAGGAAGGCAGCAGTGCTGCAGCAGATTTGTGTGGTGCTCTCACAGCCGTTCCCACTCCTCCCTGGAGCTTTCTGAACCCCCTCTGCCTTTTGATAGTGGCCCAGCTCCCCAGTTCAGTGCCTCCTCTTTGTGCGGGCACCATGGAGTCCGGGCTGGAGGGAGATAATACTTCCTGAAGTGCTCATTTATCCCAGCGGGAGAGAAGCAGCTCGCAGCATCCACACGGGTTATTAAGCTGCACTGGAAAGAAAGAGCAAACTGCAGAGTTGTATTAGTTTATGTATTATCAGCATTCGTAAGGTACCTGTTGCCTTAGTTACAAGGAACAATGTATATAGCTTTGACCAGGCAAAATCACCCTCTGGTCAGGGAAATATAAAATTCATGGCCTTTCCTCCAGAGCCACTCCTCCAGTGCTTGGGGAGGGGGGCTTAGGAGACAGAAGAAACTGAGCTGGTTGTTATGATCATACAATCCCGGTTTCTGTTCATTCACTGCTCCCGGGAACCCTGCAGAGCTGCTAACAAGCTGTGTGTATATTGAGAGCACGTAGGGATATGCTGGAGGCAGGGGGGACAGAGGGGTGAGCAAGCTCGCGGGATCCAAAACCTGCACAGAAGCCTTTCAGTGTAGTGGGCTTGGGGTTATCCTGAGCTGTCCTTTAGGTGTCCCTCCTGCCCTCATCTCCAAAGGACTGGCTGGGGAGCATACCAGTGGTGCTTCACCTGACCCCAGTCACCTTGGAAACTAGGCTGTTTGGGCATGAAAGGAGTGACAGGCTCTGCTGTTTGTGTGGCAACTGCATGTGCTGCCCTGTTCTCATTTCTCGGGGCTTAGTGTTTTATCATTAAATGGGAATCATAGCTCTGCCCTACCTTAGAAGCTACCACAGGTCTCACAGTAGCAACTGGTCTTTTAATGTGGGGCTGAATAAATGAATGATTAGGATGCTGGTGCTGTTGGTATCATGAGAAGGTCCAAGGGCCATCATGCTGGGCACTGGGAGCTCAGCACTGCCACGGTGTTCCCACTGGTCACTCCATTTCTGGAGCAGGGAGCCTGGCCGAGTATATGGTCCTCTGGACTTTCAGGTGCTTGACTTGATACTTTCCTTATGGAAAAATAGTCTGCTCTATATAAATAGTATAACAAACATTGCGCTCAGCATGACAACCAAGAAAAATATTGCAAGGTCACCTTACAGGCTGAGATGGGTTTAAAAGACAATGCTGACTTTGTGTCAAAGTCGGGGAGAGTCATTGCTCAGGTCCTGGCAGTTGTAGGAGATAAAGCAGCACTTTCTATCACACTTGGGTCAGCTAGTATGGGCTTGTTCCTTGTATTTATTCTATATGCTGGCTAATGACAATGTAGTTATTGTTCTTACACCTGTTTGCAAAGGGAAATGAACTGATGACAGAATTTTAGAGCCTCTCCATGAGGCAAATGGGTCAGGTTTCTTTATTTTTGCCATTTAGTGCGGTATATCTGGTCTCACAAATCTGAGCTGCAACCCAGGATATCCATAGGCAATTCAGACCCTTGTTTTATCATCTTCTAAAAGACAATAAATTAAATCATTATAATCTCCACTAGAGTGAAGTAAGAGGTGAGATTCTGATAGCTGTAAACCAGGCTGCCAGCTAAGGAGAATCCAATTATTTGTGGCACTGCAGGGTTTTGCTGCAGGATCACATCACAAGCGGTAGCCAGCAGCACAAAACTTACTTCACTCTGGCTTGACACTTGTCACAATTGCTATACAAACAGTAAAAACTCATTGCCTACTGCTGTTCAGTGCTCCTGTCTCTCTCTTTTCGTTGCATCAGAAGAGATTTATCTTCACTCTCTATCAGCCACCGCAACTGCTGGCACTGTTACTTTGACTGTAATTTTAATTGTCTGTAGATGCTGCACTGATCTTTCTGACACTGAAAGATTTAACAGTGGAGTTAAGCTCCAGAATCGATGTTAACAAGCCTTTATTTGGGACTATTTTATTTAATAAACTCTCATAGCTCCTAGGAGTGATTTACGAATTTGACCTTCACTGACTGTGGAAAAAGAGAAAATCAGGGAATACGTTTCTTCAGAAGGTAATGGGATCCCTCCTTACTGGGAACCACCATGGCACCTAAGTCATGGCCACAGCTTTACCTGCCCCAAAGCATTATTGCTCTAACTTTTGAGTAGATGATTTATCACCCTGTGAAGGACAGAATAAAACCCAACTTCTTATTCAATACACATTAAGATGTGGCAGCAGAGTTTAAAGTAGCTGATTACTTACAGTGCAGGGCCTCTTCCCATGTCTAGCTAAACAGACAATGTAGTTTTAAATGTTCCAAGTAATAGGAGTCTAAACCAAATGTTGTAAAAGATATGGCATGGAACAGCCAGGCTTTGATGAAGGCATGGCTGGCTAACCTAACAGGGATTCCTTGGCTTAACAACCCTGCAACAATGTGCAATGAGTTGTGGGGCTTTGAGTTCAATATGAAGGTTTCTGCTTTAAAAAGTAAAGGGAAAAAGAAGTAATTGCACTGGCATTCTGTTCCGGCAGACAACGTGCCACTGGGACTGTGCTCCCCAGTGAAAATGCCATAGAGACAATCTGTCTGCTCCTACCCATCACATCGCTTTCCATGCCAGTGGCTGACAGGGCACTTCATCCGTACGCGAAATCCAGGCTGCTGGCTGCGGTGGTATTTGCAAAGGTGAAATCATGCAGCTGTTACAAAAGCTTGCTCGCTCCCGATCAGAAAAGTCGATGAGCATTTTACAGATGATGGGTTTGGGCAGCAGTTCTGGAGTGACTCTGCTCTGCTTCCTTTTGCCCTCTGATTTGACTGCTGGAGATGCAGTGTGTACTTCACAGTAAATGGTGTAATAAAGGGTTATTAAGTGATACAAGTGTGTTAAGAAGTGCTATCCACAAATCAGTATAAAATATTCCAGGCTATTATAAGACCCTAATACAAGAAAATGGAAGGATTTTGCATCAGTTGATTAACCAGTTATGAAACTGTGCCACTTATTAAACTTTCATATGACATATGAAATGTACAGTTGTAAATGAAAGGTGACTAGGCCATTTATTGCAAAACAAATGGATTGATATGATAAAAAGGGGGCTGTGCTTTTGTGTGAGGATACTGCCAAGAGGAATAGGAAGAGCAGTCCCAAAAATGAGAATGCTACGATGTGCTTTTACTTCAAAACACAGTCCTGAATCTGCCCTGTTAGAAAAATCTATTGCTGGGACTTGAGTGAAGTATTATCTAACCATCTGAGACACAGCCCTATAATTCATGGGTCATTGACACAGTAGAGAAGATCAGTTCTGGCTATTGTAGCAGCAGAGGGACTCTTAATCCATGGATTATTAACGTGGAAAATTGAAGGGGCTGTTACAGGCTTGTGGTTTATTAGACTATTGTGGATTTAGGGAGCTTTAATTTGAAGATTATGGACACAATGGAGTGCAACAGATCCCTTGACAATGTCAGTGGCAAGGCTTTTGTACAGGAGAAAGCTTCTGCCTGAATTCTGGCCTTTCCCCATCCCACAGGATACTGCTTAGGAAAACACTTATGGGGTTATAATCACCTTTGAAACTCATTTGATCAAAGCAACTCAGAAACCCACTTCTCTGAAGATAACGTTCCCTGAGCTTCCAGTCTGGAAATTATTTTGTTCTTGCCAGCACTTGTTTTGCATCCCCTGTTGCTGTTTTGTCTTGCAAAAAATTTGATACTGCATCATGTGTGACATCATTAGGTCCATGGGATATTTTGCAGTACAAGTGAGCTGAATGTACATTACGTGTTAGAGAAGGACTAGGGAGTGAAACCTTGAACCTCCACTAGGAACAGCTTTAAGAAATACCCTCCTGCCCCTGATCACCACCTCAGAGGCACTGAATGAGCTTATCTCTGCTTCCCATCCACCTTGAAGGACTAATAGAGACATGAGGACTTTGCAAGTATGGAGAGACACAGTGAGACTTGAATGCAGCCATGGTTCCAAAGATAACCAGCCTGCTCTGAAAGCCCACAGGGGGAGTTTCTCCCCTGCCCAAGCATCTTGCATGTTGCATTGTCTCCTTTATCCTCTTCTGTCCCAGAAGCAGGGAAGGGAAATGGAAATCATTACAGGAAACACTGCAGGAGGGCTTGGGGTTAAAGGGTGGTGAGGGAGACTCTGAGCTGGCACTGGGGTAAACTCTGTAACTGCAGTTATGTTTGAGAATGGAAATTATTTGTCTCTGGAGGGCACTAACTGCCATTACTGGCAGGGGCTGAGGGCAGGTAAAACACCTGCTGAGAAGGTCTCAGGAGTAACATACTCCACTGTAGGGCACAGGCATGAACGGGACAACCTTCCCGCTTGATTCTCTGATTTATGTTTGCAATAAGAGAGGAGGAGCTGTGAACAGACTAGCAGAGAGTGGCTGGTTGGATCAAGGGCCTTGGCGTGTCTTCTGTGCACATGCTCAGCTTGGTGTGTTTGTGCTTCACAGGTCAGAGTTGTGTCCCTGCCATCAATGTGTCCCTGCAGCTGTGGGTGGACTGACAAGGCTAGGGAGGAAAGCCAAAACGCCATCTGTCCCGGGCATTGTTTGGTTTGCTGTGCTCTTGTCCAGAAAAAGCACGATTTGGTCATGGAGCTTCTTGCTGCTGGAAGCTGAGGAAGCCAAAGCATGAATGGGATCAAAAGGAACTATGCAAACCCATGGCCAGCGGCTCATGAATGGCTTTTGAATGATGTCTCAGACACAACACTGAGACCAAGATTTTCAGAAAAAAAACCAGTGAGACAACAAGAAGAACAGCCATGCTTGTCCTCTTGCCTAGGCTATTTCCCAAAGGTGGGTACTGCCTACTCTTTCTGTTTGATTTCATTTTAGGGCCAGGCAAAACCTTACAAACTTTACCAATAGGGAAAGGAAGACGACAACTATATGAAATAAATTAATGTGTGTGAATTGGGGAATGGGAAGAGAAAAAGAGGTGGGGAGGTCTCCCAGGCCAAGGCAGGTGAACTGAACGCTCTGGTTTCCTTGCCCAGAGTCAGTGGAATAGAGTCACAGGCAGCATGTGATGGCATTCACAGCATGAGGACAGGCTTAAGTATCTGTTTCTCCTATTTGTCTCTACTTTGCAAAAGGGGGGTGCTGGAGGAGAAAGCATGTGCAGGACTACAGAAATCAAAAGTTTCTAGGGTCAGCCTTGAGCACTGGGAGTGTCTCTATCCTCTGATGTTCCAGTGTGTACCAAAGCCTTGATATATACAAAAAATCCCAGCAGTCACACAGGGCCTTGATTAAATTGTAAAATTGCTTGAGATATTTCACTAGCTTGAGTGATTATTTTAATTGAAAAATATGTATTTACTTGAAATAAACTCCTGTTTCTCAACTATGCTTATGTTTTGCAGATAGTTTGGTTTATATTTAAATAGAAAATGTTTAATATTCAGCCTGGGAATACTTATTTAGCACAAATAACTATTTCTTCAATATTAATTTCCACTTAAAGTATTTACATTTTCTTAGTTTCTCTCCCTTGCCCTCTTCCATTCCTTTCCCCATCAAAATTTACTTATATCTCCCAGGGAATATATGTGGTTTAGAGTAATGCAAAACAAATGATGGATTGAGTGTATTTGCAATGCCCTTTGAAAACTGTCCCAGTGTCCAAATACTGTTCAGTTTTATTCCTCTAAGTGTTCTGTGCTTACTGCTGCAACATGTCAACTACACAGCCAGGAAGTTGTACAAGATATACAAGATTCAAGCCAACAGGATAAAATCCAACTGATCTTTTAGCCAGCTTTTGAAATGAATAGAATTTTGTGACCCAGAACTCCAGAAATTAATATTATCTGAGTGGCCAAACACAGATGGTCCACATGAAGTTTTCTGTATAACTTCTAATTTGACACATGAAACATTTTATATAATTTTAAAATATACTGTGATTCTGAGCCCTATGCTATTTAAGAAAGCACATATGGTTGTAAAGGAATAAAGACCTGCAAAGTGCTTGGTTAAGGAACATAGCTGGGTTTAAGCAGCCTCCAGAATCTATGTAGCCAAAGATGCCTGATTTTTGGCAAGCACTGTATGTGCAACTCCATGAAATGGGACTGCATCCTTTAATGGGGATGTGCTGGACACCTGCAAGGGATTCTGAAAACTTGGGTTGCTCTGACACCCTGAACTTTAAAGCAATGGAAACCTCTCTTTTGATTTCAGCAGATATCTCCCACAAGTATGCAAGAAAATGTTTGTCTTAATATTAGCAGGAGTTTTTAGGTTATGAAATAGCCGAAGGTCAGAGCTTCATTTTCTCTTGGGCATGGTGCTGAATGAACAATAGCTGAATAACTTTATTTGGATTTGTAGTCACTGATTATGCTTCCCTCAAGATATTTTCACTATCACTTATTCTTCTAGTTCTGCCCAATAAAGTGGCTGGAGTTTGGTAAACAGCTGGAGTGAAAGGGATGTGGGAGGTAAAAACACTGTAAAACTGAGGTAGGTGAGATGTTCTTCTGGTGAGAATATGAAGGAAGGAAAGACACTGTGTTCCTGGAGCTCCAGGCATCACCCTCCCTATGAGATGGCTGGAAAACAATGCATATTTTGGTCATTTGGTTGCTAACATTCAGAGCAGAATTATATCCTAATTTTAAAAGTTTTGCCAGCAGATGAAGCTTTCCTATCGAACTCTACAAAACAGAGTGGTCCTGATTGACACTCACGTTCAGAGGGGGTACCCCACTGTGTGTGGTGAATAGGGGCTCCCATTACCATTGTCATGTAAAACACTGAAACTTGTCTCCATGAGTGCAGGGGAATAACACTGCCTGGACAAGGTCACCAAATTACTCCTACTCAGGACAGTGCTCTCCTCTTTCTTGTGGCTTTCCTGTACAGCAAGGTCAGATGGGGAGCCATCAGGAGGCTGCTGACACTGACTCAGAGCAAGCCTGGCCATTTCTTCTCCTCAGCTTTGCCAAGATGACCATCTCTGCTGTGAGAAGCCAAGGTGGGGATTTCTTTCTTCACTTGATCAAAGCAGTCCAATTACATCCTTTTGGAGCTTTATGTATTAGCATCTCTTTTCATTTAACTACTCCAGCTATTCATCAGCCATTCAAATGGAACCTGGCAGTGCTCTCTGTATTCAAGTTTTTTTGGATCAGTAGTTATATCTGTTGTCGGTCCAGGAAACATCAGCTTTCATCTGAACTCTCCCTTGCACAGAGCTTTTCCTTTCAAACCAAAATTGCTGTTTAAATATTTAAACATTTATTTATTTAAGTAGCAAACCCTTGCATCCTCTCCTCTTGTCAAATTTCACTGGACTGCATTTCTCTGTCTTTGCTTGTTGTCCTATGGCCTAGCAGATAACGTACTAATGGCCTGTAAAAAAACCCAGCAGGATGTATCCTAGCAAGAAAATGGACAATATCTCAATTTCTCAGTGGTCCTTCATTTAGAAATGTTGCTCAGAAAGATGTTATGACTCCGATGGAACAAATGCAGCTGCTTCTTTGCAGGTACTACATCCACAAGGAAAGATCTTCCACGTTCCCTTGTCTTGTATCAAAAGTTGCTGGTGTTTCCTATAGGAACACTAAGCTCTGTGTTTATTAGTCCAATGAATGGCTGTCATTTAGTGCTCCAACCAATCCTCCTAGTAATTATAATCAGCAGGGTTCCCATGCTGTGCATCAGTGATGGTTCGTGAACTTGCTTCAGTGACTTCCCATGAGTCATCAGTCGAGTTGATGCAGCTGAAGTAGACAAGTCAAACTACAATTACTTAGTTTTGTTGGGGGATTTTTAAGCCTGGTTTCCCAAAGAGATTTCCACCATCACACTGTAAGTCAGACTCTACACCTGAATATATTAAGTTTCATGCAAATTTGACAGACAACTAGATCTGTCAGCAATAGCAAGATAAGCAACTGGGGAGAGATTAAATTCAAATCCCCCAAATCAGGAACAAAAGTTGTTCTGTAATCTCAAGTAAATCTCCAAATCCCACAAACTACTCATAGGAAAAGTATTCCCGCTATAGGAGATGTTCTGATTTGATTTTGTGTGTTACTACCCAGAGACTGGCCCAACCCTGAGCCAGGGAGCCAAAGGAAACAAGGCTTTGCAGCTTCTGTTGCTCACAAGTTGGCTTCTTGTTAAACTCTTTTCTAACTCACTGTTAGAGATGCATGTCGGCTTTTGGGCTTTTGTCTTAAGCACACAAAGGTGGTTTTTCCATTAAATGTTGTGTAACTGTGCTGGGAGGTGCATTTCCAGTACTTATTTAGTAATAATTCCTGTGATCGGGAAACGGAACCTGAGGGCAGGGGGCACAGAAAGCTTTATTGCAGAGGGTGGCAGCCTGAGAACATCCTTGTGTGGATCCATGGCTTGTATAAGATCAAAACACAAATATGCCAGATTCGTGTGACATGGTGCAATGACTCCATGATCCCAGAGCTCTGCCTGGGACATCTACATTTGCACCACAATGGTGAGTTTCTGACAGATTTCAGGCCTGTTGTGTGGCGGGGAACAGAGTGGGGCTGGTTTTCATCTCTGAGGGTTTAGAAGACCCTCACAACCAATGGCACAGGCCATCATTGCTGAGAAAAGGTGCTGGAGCTGAACCCCGCTTTCAGGTGTGAAGCTCTCCTCTCCTCCAAGTCTGCACAAGCATTTCCTGCTCAGCGCAAAAGAAGGAAAGCAGCAAAGCCATAGAGGCCCTGAGTAGAATTACCCACATTGAGGTCAGTGGTTCTGATGATAAACATCTCATAGGTCATTCATGTCTGGCAAAGGTGAGCAGCAATACATGAAACTTTTCAGATTCCTTCATCTATCTCCTTTTTTTAGCTGACTTGTTTGCTGGAGCATCTCATTCTCCCGATCCTTCCCGATGAGGGACGAAATCACTGGATTTGACATTTTCTTAATGGGAAGAGCCAAGGCAGAGGAAACTACATCTGTTGAAGCAAATCAGGAGAGAAAGAGGCACGCAGAGCAATTCTCAAAAGTCTCCTGAGATGTCCAGCTCCCCTTGGCATCAAGCATTAAAGAAATTCCTGTAAGTTTTCTATTCACGTCTTTGCAAACCTAAATCCCTCTGAATGTCTGTTACTGAATCATCTACCCATGGTTACAGAGGGAATTTTCAGTATTACAGGAAACTCATCCTTCTCCAGCAACAAAACTGGTGTTCAGTTGCTGCCCTTTCCATCTCGTGTGCTCCATTCTAGTGAGTTTGCCAGCTGGACACCTTTCAGCTGCCAAATTGTCTGTGCAGGGAAACTCTCAAACTGCTTTGCATCAGGAACAAGTATATATATGTATATTACTATATATAAGTGCGTGTATATATATATATACATAGTGTGTGTATGCAAATGTGTCTGTAAAAAATATATTTACAGTACTAAGAAAATAAGAAATGAGAGAGCGCTTCCAAGATTGTAAATTCTCATGCAGAGGAGAGTTATGCCTGTTGCCAGTGGCTCATGAAAACCTTTGAAGTGCAAGTGCTAGGTTGCACTACATTTCTCCCAAAACTTAAGGATGGTAAATGAACACTAGTAAATTCTGAGTAGTTTTCTTTTTTAACTTGTTTAATTTTGCCAGTAAATTCCCTCCCACCAGAAGCTCAGCTGGGACTGCTTACTTAAATTTATTTTGCTTAAAACAGGAACTGAGCTTTAAAACCATTACTAATAAACAGTTTATTTTTTACTGTGAGGCATCCAATATAAGTCATAAATTATTGTCTGTTTAATTAAAGACACTCACCTTTCCAGCTGTTGCTCTAATCAGCTCAATCTAAAGCAAATAAATTCAATGTTTTGCCAGTACTGTCAGAGGCTTTGGTGCAGGCACAGGGAGTGTCAGGGCTCCTTCCTTCATCACCCCAGGTGTTACTGGGCCCTGTTGGAGCTGATTTGCAGAGGCCCTGAGACATCCTTAAACTTCTGGGGACTCTGCCTCTTTGCCAGCAGGTTGTCCAAGGTGGGGACTGCTCAACTCAGTGAGCCCACCCCTTGTCTTTATTTTTTTCTTATTCTCCTTTAATCCAAAAGTGGACCTGTGAGCAATTAAAGTAACTTAGCCACAGCTATCTTGGAAAAGCAAGTGTGCCATTGATGTAGCCAGCAACTTGCTCAATGACCCTTCAAGCTAACCCATATACAAGATCATTTTCTGAGAAATGGAGTGGGATGTTTCAGGCAGCTGGTTGGAGAGAGGAGCCCGTCTATGACTATTATCCATAGCAAAAAAACATTAAAAAAATCTCATCTTCAGTTTTTTCTACAGCTGACTTTCTGTGAACTTCCTCAGTTCAGGAGTAACCAAACAAGTTTATGGAAAACAATTCTACTGAGAACTATGATATATAAAGATACCACCCTGACCCAAGAAATCACCCATGAAGTTTGTTAGAGAGGCTTCAGGAGAAACGAGATGGGAAACAGAAGATACAGGTAGCTGGAAATGTCTGGGTCAGTAAAATTCACCCCACTTTTAGAGTGACCCACGAAAGAGGGAATGGTGGGTTAACCTTTGTTTATAGAGATGTGTCAAAGGCGTACATTCTTCTTCCCTGCATCTCACCTTCAATTGACTTCTGTTCCTAGTCCTGACATGCTCCAGTGGCATCTGATGTGATTCAAAGAGGGGCAAGGGAGAGCCTGTGATGTCTGCAGACAGGAGAAACCAAAACAGGGCAATAATTACAGGTAGCTAGGTATTATTCTGAAATAATACGGAATTCGACTGGTCAACTGTCTCTGTCACCTGTTCTAACTTTGTTAGGCCCCAGAAAGCTGCCCTGGTCCTCAGTGTTTGTGTGTGAGGGCAAACAGAAAGGGGATTAAATGCTCCTTCTGCAATGTCTTTCCAAGCATCTGAGCCATCTCTGGTGCACTTCATCTCTGGGCAGTGTATCATCTGCCCAGTGACATCACCACTGGTGTGCCATTAGAAAACACTTCTCAGAAAGGGAAATTTAATCTATTGGATTGCTTGTTCTGAGTAATTTGGGGAAAAAACTAGAAACAGGGAAGTTTTGCAAGGCCAGAGTTTGTTTTCACTTATGACATTCTTCAAAACAAAGATTGACCTTCTGCTCAGAGAACTCCTTGTAGGGCTAAGGTTCGAAATTGAAAGTTGCAGCCCAGCAGACGTGTGTAGTAGTAGATGTGACTTGGAGTTTTATAGCAGGCTGGGGACTATGATAAATCTGAATTGTTATGAGAATATATGAGGGCTTGGGTGCTGGCTATTTTGGATTAGTTTCTCACTTTATGAATTTTTAATGTTACTTACTATCACAGTTGAATGCTTTGTTGTTTATTTTTTATGAAAGAAAACCTTTTTAGGTTGGAGAGAGGTGGAAGAGAAAGATGAAGGCAGCCTGGGAGGGTGTCCTCAGCTCCTCCCTTCTCAGAGGTAGATGTCCTCAGAGCCACTTGAGCTGGTTTGGGATTTTTCCCCTCGGCAGCCCTGCCCAGGGCCTGTTGCCATGGGGCAGGACCACCAACTCTAAAGCCCGAGGGACCATGTTGGACTAGGGACATTTTCTACAGAACAGCAGTCATGCATTGCAGCAAAACTGGAGCTGGTGCCACTTGACTGCATTGGGTCCTGTGTTTGTGGATTTAACCTCATTTTCTGCTACAGGCCTCCTGGTATGTAAGAAAGCAAATTCAAGCATGTCACTGTGTTCACTGAGGCAGCAAACTTGGGTGGGGGGGGAAAATTCCCCTTCTTCTGCAGTTCATGGTGTTCTTCTAAACTATTTATAAATAGGTCTGCTGCAGCCAGTGTTTGCATTTGGACGGCTTCACTGTTCTCGTTTTCAAGGCTTCTCTCAGATCTGAAAGTAAAGGTCGGGTTGACTCCCCTCATTTGACATAAAGAGGGGAAGAAAGTTAACCCTGTAAGCAGGTGGCTCTAACACAGTAATTCCCAGGAAAATGAGTGTGTTCTCCTTTCCCTTTGGCTCCATTTTCATTTCCCTGCCCTCTTCATTAGCTGATGATAGTTCTAACTTCCCGCACCCTTTTAAAGAGATCCCCCTGCACATCATCTGGGATTCATGAAATGCAGAGATCTGGTAAGCAGCACAAATCACACGCTTCTGGCCCGCACTTGCCAGAAGCCCTGGATAAGTTTTCAGCTGAGTTTATGCTTCACCTCCCTCCACTCTACAGAACAATAACATATGGCTCCATTTTCTCAAAAAAATTTGCACCAAAACCCAACAATCTATTTCATGAAGGATTATTTTTTGCTGATTGAGAGGCTTTTGGAGATGACAGGCATCTGATCTCATCTTAAGCCTTAAATTGCAGTAAAGCCTGTATTTGTTTACTTTTTACTTCAACCAAATAGGATATTATCCTGCCTCTGAGTTAACACTTTCTATGCTTGACTCAGCTGAGTATTGCAAGCCAAAGGCATTATTCTTTGCCATCACTGGACAAGGAACTGCACAGAGCCACCTATTCATATATGACACAGCTAAAACACTAAATAGGACTTTGGAGCTCATAAGGCAGAGAGAATAAGAACCAGCCTGTTAATCAGCCTTTAAGTTGTACTACACACATGTACCAACCATTTTGCTTCTGCATGGGGCACTTGAAGGACAGGCAAAACAGCGGAACAGCCTGAGATACTGTGTTGTGCATGTGGGCACAGGATGCGATATCTCCTCGTTTTCCAAATGTTGGCATCCAAAGGCTGGGAGTAAGACAGGTGTGGATATCTATTTGAGGTCACAACCTATATCTGAATGAAGAAAACATGACTTTGAAGAAAAGTGTGGAAAAATTCACTTCTGAACTGGAAAACGCTTGATTTTTCTGTTGTTTGGTTGGTTTGTTTGTTTGTTTTAAATAATCATGTGCACCATACACTCCTACATCCCCAGGACCTGTCTAGCAGCCTTCTTCAGAATAGATTATCTTTTACTCAAATAGCACATTTATTTTGGGCTGAGTTACTAACAAATAGAGGTTTCTTGGTGTTCTGAATGCAAGGAATGTAATTATAGATAGGTACATTATGAACCTAACCAAAGAAGACTTACGAGACTGAATGTTGTTTTATTGCCTGTTTAAGAGTTCGAGATGAAATGTTTGTATAAAAAAAGGTACATTATCCCAAGACAGTGGTTTTATTTCTGCTATTATTTAACACAGTGTTACAAAGACTCAAGAGGTCTCTATAAACTCTCTGCTCTGACTGAGCTACAAATTAAGGCCAAGATAAACCTCTCCCAGCGAGTCCCAGTCATCAGAACAAGGTTCTCCTCTTCAAGGAGGTGTTCTGGGTGAATAGGTTAGAAGTGTCTGATCAATACAGAGCTAGTTCATATGTAGTTTTACTGATGATTGTTTGTTTTTTTTTTACCCCACAGTAACGTGTGCAGGTGTAATTTCTTCTAGCACGGAAGCACTAAATAATTAAGTACCACTGTTCTTCTTGGATGTGTTCAGCTGCTGCTTGTTCTGAACTTCCCATGGGCTCTGAGGGATGGTTTCTGTGCAGGCAGTGGCTGTTACATGGCAAGTAAGTGTTCACCCTCTGCTTAGAAATCTAATTTTCTTCGCTGTTGTGTGAAAAATTGCGTAGCATTCTTGTCACATAATTCCTTTTCTACTTCTTCTGTGTTTTGCACTCTCACAATTATCTTTGGCACAGCAATTATTATTGTAGCAGCTGTAATACTTGTAATAGGTGATCCTAATGAAACCTTGGTAGGTGTCTTGTGAAATTGCAGCACTGGTGAATATGGACCCCACCAGAGCTTTTATTGTGGATTTTGCTAATTTTTTTTCGATATGCATGCGAAGGCTTTGATGTGATTTACCTCACATGCTATAGCCAAGCAAATTGCCATAAGTATTTACCTCTGGATCATGATCTTCTATCTAGAAAAGTGCAGTTTATGGCTGGCGTTTAGGGATGAGTTTCTTCACAGTGTGTTTTTTGAACTACTTGGCACCTCAGTTAATGACACAGGTTTTAGTTTTATACATCACTGAAAAAAAGCAAACTTATAAAGCCCTGTTAATGAGAACCAGCTCAATATTTCAACAACTGTTTTAATTATTACTAAATAATTTATTTTAATATATTGTCATTTCAATTTTTTTTTTTTAGCTCTATTTCAAGTATAGAGACTAGCCACATTTATAGAGATATATATTTTTTCATGGAGACCTTAAAAGTTGAATTTACTTTTGTATTTCTTCCATTTACGTTGATAAAATGTCATACACTGGGTAATTCCCATACCCATTAATATATGATTTGCCCACTAGTAATTACTTTGTCATCCTTACTTCCTCAGGCTATTTTCAACTTTAAGCCATGGCTAATCCATGACCTTAGTGCTTTTGTCTCCAGGTCTGAATTATATAAGTATTATGGAACAAGGATTGAAATGAACTACTCTTGGCTTTATTGTACAATAATAGTCAGCTGATTGGCTTTTCTATTCCCACTAACTAGAATAATACAGCAAATTTAATTCCTTTATAGAAGGATCATAAGAATTTTGGGGTTTTTTTCTTTTTTTTTTTTTTTTCAGTGTGGCAAGGCTATACAGGAAATATTTCTAAGGGGAAAGTGAAAATGGAGGAAAATACCAACTGCTTGCTTTGCTGGGTGTTCAAAATTGCTGCCAAGTGGACACAAAGACAACTGAAGCAGGAATGTATCCTGCACTCCACAGTGGCCACTGAAATGGTAATTGAATAAAATCCACTAAGAGGAAAAAAAACCCAACAAACCAAACAAACAAAAACCAAAAAGCACTTCAGTCATGGAGCTGAAATGGAAAAGCAGCAGCCTTATAAGGACCTTTTTGTAGTGTGTCTCCTCAAACTCTTTCTCCTTCTATGAGACCACCCAAAAAGCAGAACACCTGTAGAATGTCAGGTTTCCTTTTGGATGCAGGACAGCAGCATCACATGGCATGGTCACATCTCCAACAGCCTGGGCAGTTTGTACTGCTCCTGTTCCAGGCAAGCTGTCTGATTCTCATTTGAAATGCTATCTCTAAGCTGCTTTTGTTCATTTGCTTACTTTCCTGAAAGGTTATAATCAAAAGGCCAGACTTTAGGAAGAATTTGGCTTGTATCCCTTATATGATACTGGTTTCCAAGCAGCATGTAAATCAGGGGTCACACTTTCCAAAGGGACTACTGCCCCACCATCAGCACTGTGAGAAATCTGCTTTGCAGCTCCATGGCTGCATTTAGGGGGAAACATTGCTGACAGGCTGAGTCAGTGGCCCAAATTCTCCTCCCTTTATCCATATAACCACATGAAAGCTTGTGCCTCCTATCCACAGAGTGTGCATGAATAATTTGCTTGGCATGGGACTGGAGCTAGCTAGCACAATAACTATGCTTTTGTAGGCTCCATATGTCCCTTGCCTTGGAGCTTTTCAGATGATACAAAACTCTGGTACTGTGACTAAAATGAGAAAAGCCTGGGCAATGACTTCAGAAGAAATTGGGAGTGACCTAAAGCTCATGAAAGGACTCTTGGCTTCAATGGTGTTGACCCAAGTCCATCAAACTTACAAGTTACATCCAGATCCTATGGAGATCCTGGAATGACCCCTGCAGTCTGCAGAGAGATGGGTTTTTAAACCCTTCAAGGGAGTCCCAAGTTCCAAACGCTTCAGAAACACTGGACTCTTAAACTGTACTTTTTGAAATATGCTCAAGAAATTAGTGAACACACACTGCCTATCTGTCTCCTCCTCTTTGCACTGAACATTTTTGGTGTAGGAGAGTTCAGTAACGGAAGCGCAAACCTTCTGTTTACATCTATAAACAAGATAAGGTACAAATTGCTGCAATACAAACTTCCTTGCTCTGGCCCTCCACTGACCTCAGCTATAAACGACAAGGAGCCTCCTTTCTCACAGTTGTAGGAGTCTCTAGTCTCTAGGACAAAGTTTAAACCAGCAAATACGCTTGCAAAGTCTTCTGTGTGAATTTTTCCAACTGCTGTGCTACTCACACACCGCCCGGGGCCAGGGGGCTCATGCCTGTGACATGAGGGACAGATGCAGCAGTACCCACACTTGCAGAGTGCTCCAGACACCTCCAGCTGCACGGTGAGCCTGGGGTGCATTTGAACCCGTTTTCTGAAATCAAGAAATGGACTAGATATGCTTTTGCTAAAGGGCTTGGATGGAGAAGGGCACATTTGTACCACGTTTCAGACTGACAGGAGACATCCATGTCACTGTGTCACCCGCTCATGTCTTCTCCTGGAAGCTCTTTGCTGGGTCAAATAAATTGGTTGCAAAATATCTAAGATTCTGCCAAGTAAACATAAGTATAATTAGATTAAAAAGCTGCTCATGCATTGTCTTATTTTTATAGATTTCAATGGGTGCAGAAAGAAGAAGAGCTGCCAATAAGACAAGAAACTGGTTCCAGGCATATGAACCCAATCCCTTGGTGACCTGGACAGATGACACATGGCCTGAGGGAAGGACACAAGGAGAGGGCTGGGGCATGAGAAAAATCTTAGGGAACGGGGCAGAGAAGTAAAAAGGGACTTCTATGCTTGACAGCTGTAATTATATCTCCATGCCCTAGGAGATCTCACAGCCACTGGCAGTTCTACACACACGTGCCACTGAGACTGTGGTGTGGTTTTAATCGGAATTTGTAAATCTGGGATTTCCATGGCCTTATGTGTCCTGGGTGATCAGTGGAAGTTAAACCATCGTGTTTGGTATTAAGTCAGACCACAGGGCAGTGCAAGGTTGAGCTTTTGAACACCAGCATTGCATTTGCACAAGGGTGAGAGTTACAGTGATGCTTCTATCTCTCCAGGCAGGACTCATGTCCCTCTCTTCCTGGAGCAGCTCAGCAGAGGAGCACAAGGACATCCCCTCTGGTACAGGTCCCCTAACTGCAGATCCCTGAAAGATGGACTGGTGCTCAGGTATGGCCCTGCTGTAACTTTCCTCGTTCTTACCCTGTCATCATTGAACAGTCACTATTGGCATGCCCTGGAGATAACATGAAATGGCCCTAACAGGGCCAGGGCAGTAGTTCCTATGTGTTTAAGCAGTGCAGAATCTCCTCTTTTGTTGCTTGTGCTGCAGGAAAGTGGCTCAGGGATGGCTTCGAGAGAGAAGGGCTACGGGGATGGTTCTTGGTCAAAAATGTTAATGATGCTGCCTAAGCAGCAGAGAGATGGTGACACTGGATCCCTCCTGATGCTCTCAGTAGAAGCAGGTCAGATCCTGAAAACTGCCAGTTCCTGGCCCAGAGGCCTATTTTCTCTACATAGTTGTGTTCAAAAAAATTTCATGCAGTCGATTAGATTCGGCCATCCTAAACCAGATGGTTTTATATATACATAGCCAGGGCTACAAAGCTACATCCTCACTGTTCACAGGGGTTAATTAATTCACTGAATGAAGCAGGATAACACATGTATTTTTAAATGAGCCCAGTACTACACATCTGTTCGAGGGGGGTTCTCTTCTGGCTCTTGTGGTGCTTGGTTGACCTGTGGGTGCTGGAAGATGCCAGCATGGCTCACAAGTTATGACAGCTCTAGGAGTCTCAGCCATGGGCCAGCATCTCCTTGTCCTGCTGTTGTATAAATGCAAACATCCACTTTGTTGGTAGATAAAATGGCTCAGACTTGGACAATTCTGTTCTGACTATGGGCTTGACTTACAAAGAACCATGGGCGGGAACTTGCTATGAAAACAGTAGAGAGAAAGAATGCTGCTGGTGCGTATGAGTTTTACCTCTCCCTGTAACAAATGCTACTCTTAGCTGGCCGGCTGGTGTGGAGTAACGCATTAACTGAGTGTGATAAGGCAGGGGAACTCCGATACCAGCTCTGTTCTCAGTCCTGTGTTTGCTCTGCAGTTAGCACAAAGGGGTCTTGGTCCCTTGGTAGGCCCTGTCATGTCAAAACAATGTCAGTTAAGTCAACAAATCTCCTTGTGTTACAATAATTTCCAAGTCGTGCTTCCTCCCTTTAAAATCTCAAGATGGAAATGTTAGAGATATTTAAGAATTAAGCTGATAAAACATGGGGAGAAAACATGGAAACAGCTGGCTCACAAACATGAGCCTGATTCCCATTACTGGCATTCGGTAATGTTATTTATGTCGTAATATATACAGAAAGTAGAGAAGTCTGAAAAATATGACATGTATATCCCAACATCCCTGCATTGTAGGGCAGGAAATCATCTCCTCAGCAGAGCTGCCATATCTCCAGGCCTACAAGCTGTGCACATCTCCTCGGGTCTACCATGCACCTGCAGGTGATGAGGAGCTCCAGCAGGGTTGTGGTTGTCAGGAAGACCAAAATGGTCCAAATCCTCTAAATAAGTTTGGGTAACACTTCTGGCTGGGAAAGAAATGTCAGGCTGGGTATATGAGAGCTCAATTCCTACTGTCATCAAATTCAGCTCGATATTGTAGGTAGTAGTGCTATAATCCTTACTGCAGACTGATCACATTCAGTTTTAGAAGTAAATTGGGTGTATGAAAGCAACATCGAGATTACTGGCAGGCTGCTTATTCCTACTGGCATCCTGATGGATCCTGTCCCAGCTCATCCCTCTTTGCAACCAAAAGACAAAGTAAGGCTTGGTGGAAAAGTCTTGGGAATTTTGATGACTGACCCATGTTTTTGTGTTCTTTGAGCTGACAAAATTAGCTGCTGCTTCATTGAATGAAGACAGATAAAAAGAAATACCTACTTGTGCAATGAATAATTCATCAGTGAAAGAACATGCTGCAGGATAGTATTTGGGATGAAAGTTGCATAAGGTTAGTCTGAATGAGTCAATCTGCTACCTATAAAGGAAGGGATTTCTGCTGGCTATTCTCTCTTCAGAAAAAAAACTAAGACAGAAAAAACTCTCCTCTTATCACTGTCTGCATTTGGAAACAGCCTACATTTTAAGTAATTAAAACTGATGTTCCTGACAAACATTTGCCTCCAAAGAAATAGTCTATTGTAAACGTAAACTCTCAAGATCCTTCCAGGCATACCAGCACGACTGTCTCCTAAAAATTCTTCCCAAGCCATCTGGTGCCTTATCTTTGTAGCCAAGCCATACAATAACTTTAAAAGAGGATTGTTGCTAGTAGGGTTTAGTCTCAGGACTAGAGATTCCCTTGGAAGTATCACAGCTCACTCTGAACCCGTCAGCCAGGCAGGTCTGGCTGTGTGAATTCTCCCTGACTTTCTAAAATGACCCAAAATGTCCAGCTGTGGTTCTTTGGGGAGATCCCTTCCTCATGTGTTTGAAAAGGGAGTGAAGGAGTTACAGGGAGAAGCTGGAGACTTCCAAACAGGGATTTACACTCCATTAATTCTCTCTCTCCGGCATCCCAGCCTGAGTGGCATGACATGAATGTGGTTAGGAAGGCTGCAGCCAATTCACATCATTCCTGTAGCTCTCTCCACACCTGCGAGGGAACGTATGTATTCCAGGTTTGCTCCTACACACCCTCAGCCATCAAAAAAAGGTATTTAGTGAGTGAGAAGGCAGGAAGGCTTAGAGCAGAAGTGGCTGATGGAAACAGCTGGGGAGGAAAGGACAACTCTGTTTCAGCTTTGCAGATCATCCAGTTTGCTCTCTCTCGGTTGCATCCTGCTACTTCTGTGTCTGCTCCTTAACATCTCATTTACGGTCCATCTCAGAAATGCTGAATTCTTACTGTTAAATGCCCTATTTTGGTTGCAAAAGCAGGGCTTGATAGTATATCAGTAACAAAGACAGGGCTGTGGGCACCTGACAGCAAAGCACAAATCTGGGCACAAAGCAGAGTGAGGGATCCTGCCTTAGGTGTGCTCAGCCATTCAGGCGGGTGACAGCCATCGTGAGAAACAGGCAGGTTGTTGCAGAGTGTGCAGCTGAAAATAGAACGTGTTCACCACTCGCTCATCCAGGGCAAACATACCATAGTTAGGGAGATACCAAATCCTTTTTTAGAGTTTTGTCACGTGTTTATATGCCAAGTCTTCACCACTAAGCATCCCTAGTCTGCTCCTTATCAATGCTGCTTTCAGAGGATATGAGGAAACTGAGTGCACATGTAGGAGGAGAGCTGTCTCCTCAGCACATCCTGCACAGGACAAGTTGGAGACTGCAGACAAGTCTGCAACATCACATATAAGCAGCATCTCCCACTCCTTTAGGCTGGAAAGAGCAAACCCACATGGCTGCTCTGGTCTGGTGCACCTTCTGGCTGTGGTAATGATATGATGCCAGCAGTGGTACCAAGTGATGGAGAGGTCATTAGATTATCTTCTCCCTCCCTGTGCCTGTCTGTTCTGGCAACCCTCAGCTATCTGGGCAGCATTTTAAAATGCTCTGGCTTTGAGTACTGCAGTTTATTGAGCAGAGACGTTTTTCAAAGTCAGAATGAAATGGGTTTTTTGCTGTTGCATCTTAGTAACAAAATACTGGGTGTTATATATGCTTGTCAGGTGGATATTAATGAACATGATGTGATGCTGTAAAAGCTTCTGGAACTGTCAGAGATTCTGCACTTCTCCAAGTCAGTGGAAGTTTTTGATGATGAGTTTTGACAGAAGCTGGATTAGGCCTAAAACATTCCCACTTTTTAGCCATTGACAATTTTTTTGATGGTTTTATAACCAGTAGAGACTTCCTACCACTATACAAATACAACAACATTGCAAAGACTTCCCCCAGGGAGATGTCTTTGCTTTTAGCTGCATACCTTGTGACACCCCAAGGGAAATCATACAGTGTAGGGAAAAAGAACTTGGTATCTGTAAAGTTGCTTAGCTTTTTCCCTACTCTAATGGATATTTGTATTTTATTATCTCTGGAGACAATCTACTATTTGGGGAAAGAATGAAAACAACCCTCCTAAAATAGAGTTTTACAGTTTAATGATCCCTGCACTGAAATATTACATTGTACACTTAGGCTGCATGGAAGCTTGAGAGGGAGGGTGGAACTATCACAGGATCAGAGCTCCACGACCCCGCGTCCTTTGCCATCTCGGTCTCCTCTTCATAAGGTGATGGTGACCCCTCACGGAGCTGTTACAATAATTAGTTTATATAATACAAGTACATGGCTCGAGGGGTAAAGCTTTTTGTACCTGCAGAACTTCCAACATTCCCAGGTTGCCTTTTGGTGTGGGATTACAGAACATCTGCTCTGTTTAGTCCTCCTAGTATTACTGTTAATGTTTTGGCAAAGGCACCTGGAACACAGCAGAGATGCACATGTACATAATATCAAAAGTCAAAAGGGGTGTATTCAGGTCCTGTTTTGATTTATAGCGTGTCAAATACAGAAGATAAACCAAAATAATGTTTGGCTTGATGGCTTAATTTACACGAAAATGGGAAGATCCAGAAACAAATGTTTCTCAACTACTTTAGAACCTGTCCCAGATTGCTACCTGTAGTAAAAAGGGGGATGGGATCTATAAATGCTTGTCAGGCCAAAGGAACTGCCAGGCTGCAGTGAGACCCAGAAGCTGGGCTACTCTGAGCATTTTTCCTGTGGCAGATAAGAGGTGTAAGGAAAAGGAGCAGTGTGTGAACGGTCAGCAGTAATGCTGGGAGCAGGGGAGGGGTAAGCTGGAGCCAGCAGCTTTAAGTGGAGAGCCTCAAGGGATCATTATGTCCATCCGTGCTGACCTGAAGACGAAAATCCCACACATTTGCAGCGTCTACGTGGGCTTTGCTGTTCCTCCCACCCAGTCCCTAGTTCCTACTCATGTATCTGTTTTCCAGGGTCAGAGTTGTTTCTGAGGCAAACTGAGAGCCAGTTTCCTTGCATGTGAGTAGAGCAATACAAGATACTTGTTTGCTTTCTCTCCTTCACCTTCTGTTCCCAAACGGTGGTTCCCCACCCAGGCAAGGAGCAGGGGTGAGGTCTGCAAGAGCACAGCTATACTCAAATTTCCACTGTGCCTCCCCTTGCACCTCTGTGCAGAGCAATAGATGGTTCCCACAGGACACAGCTCCTGCTGCAATGCACTGGCTGGGAAGGCATCAGAGCTGCAGTCTGACACAGGACCAAGTTGAAGCAGTTTGGGTCTTATTTGCCCCTGTGACCTTGGATTAGTCACTTCAATGTGCACATCTCAGTATTCAGGGGAACGGGATGGCACTGCAGCATCTCAGCACATCATTTCATGTCTCCCTCAGCCACTGGCCCTAAAATGGAAACCAGGATATGAGCCCAGAGAGGGCAAGCTGTGACAGCAGTGCTGTGCTGGTGTTGCTGGGAATGACATGTTGCGCTTTCCAGCCTCCTAGAAGGAAGGAGACTTCAAACAACCCAGTGATTCAGCCCTTGATGGCAGCAGCACACTACCTGGGGGAAGGACAGAACCCCACGGAGGAAGCAGGAGCTTAAATGGCTACTGTAGATGTGCTAAACTGAATATTTAAATCCTTTTAACAAGGATCAAAGAGTTGGCTTGGCACAGATAACAAATCTGAAAATTAGGTATACACCAAGAACCTGCAAATCTCAGCCCCTCTAAACAAATGTGAAAGGCTAAAAACATCTTTAAAATGCAGCCATAACACAATTACTGAAAATGTCTTTTAAAGAGAAGCCTTTATGTGAGCAGAAGAGCTTCCCCAACAGAGGGAAAGGCAGCCCGGAGTGGTATCCTTGTTACCAGCATCAGCAGAGAGGCAGTCGGCTGTTTGAAGGGAATGAAATCTTTCACTTTCTGACCACACAGATTAGACACGAGGAGAAAATGTTGGCTGTTTTCAGTTATCTTGTGGTATTGAGGAGAAACCATCAAAGGGAAACCGTCTGCTTTGTGGGATAATCGTTGGGCAAGCAAGAGGATGCTGCAGATAAAGGAAGATGAGGCTTACCCAGAGAGGCTGAGCCACAAAGAACAAAGATTAGTATTGGGGATGGCCTCACCTATGGGGAAAAGGAAATGGTAACATGGGGGAAAAGCAGTGCAAAAACTTCAAGAAATTTGGGTTCCTCGAGTGTGTTCTTGCAGCAGTGTGCACTGCCTTAAATTTCTTACTGAAGTTTTGCTGTTGTGATCAAGTTCTCATTTTGTAGTTTATAGAAGCATCATCTGCAGCTCAACTTTTGCAGTATTTATGTAGGCAAAATTCCCAGTGTTTTAAGGGGATTTTTCCTTTGGTAGGTATAGGCTCTTAGGGCTTACTTTTGACTGGGTGAGGGCTTGGAGTCTGCACAATTACCATACCATAAGTATTAATAGATCCTTCCTAATAGGAAAGTTATTTGAATTTAAGATTGTAGCTTAGCTTCTCTAAACTCTACATAATCTATTTACTTACACTACAGCTTTCCTTCTGCACTTCCTAATCTGCAGCTGTAAAGATTCAAAATGCTTCACAACCTAAACTTGTGTATATTGATGGAAATGGCTCTGGAAGTCATGCCATGCTGCTGGAGCACACCTAGTGACATTGCAAAGCCAGAATTTGGTCCTGGAAGCCTTCCGTCTGCTCCCAACTCTGCCCCATAATTGACTTCCAATTAGTCCTATGGGTCAGCTCCTCTCTTTTGAGTGATGAAGTTCTGTTTCATGCCTTCCCTCATGTTGGCAGTTTCAGATCAGCGGGTGAGCCTGTGGGGATGCTCCACAAAGACTACCTTGCTCCATTCAGCTCAGTGCCAAAAGGACTCCTACCCAACAAAGTCACAGGTATGTGCTGCCACTTCTCACCCCTTGCCAGCTCCAGAACTCCTCTGAACCTCACCCCAGAGCCAAATTAACTGGGTACCTTGCAGAAAATTAAGGAGAAAAAAACCCCAAGGCTTTGATAGGTTTTTCTGTGACAGTGAACAGAACAGAAGAGAGGCAGCTCCCACCAACACCCAATGTGGCACAGGGGGATACTGAGGCTCAGTGGTGGGACGAGGGCTGTTTGTGAAATGGGGATGCCCTGGGGCACTCTGCAGCCCAGATAAACCAGCAGCAGACCTGTTTCCCAACACTATCCTGATCCAAGGACGAGGAGATGAGTGAAGGCTGCACCCCTCTCCCCCAGGACACTGGCAGGACTAGCTCCACGTAAGCCTCCTCCCCTCCCCTCTGACTCAGCTCTAATGCTATGCTTAGCTTCTCACTCTCTCCTTCCTCAGGCAACTTGGTTCACTGTTCTTCACTCCCCCTTGGCTGACCATCTGCTTGATATCGCTCCACACGCCCAACTGGCAGCACCAGCTCCCCCCAGCACTCCCAGGATACATCTCCACACCCACCTGAGCATGGGATACAGCCTCCCCTTCCCCTGCCATGATTTCTGGGGCCATATCCCAAGCTCAAGCACCCTGCATTCCTGTGAAGTTTGAAATCTTTGGGGCACATATAGAAGTTGTAGGAAGGTGCTGGAAGAGGGTCAGGGTTCAGGGTTTTCCTGCAAGCATCATGGGGCAGCACCGCAGCTCAGGGAGCAGATGTTACTCCAGCTATGAGTCAAGTCATTTATTTGACGAGACAAAGAAAGAAAGAAAAAGAATCAGGGTGAGAAAACACACCTGGAAGGAAGCCTGGGCTGCTACATGATGGCGTTATAAGATTCCCCTTTTTGTTCATCCAGCAGCCTTAAGACCTCGGCGCCTTTTCTGACTCAGTTGGGACACAAAATGGTGTGGGATAGATGGGAATTCCACATGCTTTCATGCTGAGCCAGGAAAGGCCATACAAACCAGGGATGTGTGGCAGGCTTTACAGATTGATGTTATTTTACAATAGTTTGGTCTTGCTCCTCTTCTGAGGATTGATTTCTTTCTTAATGTGTGTGGATGAACAATCAGCTGCAAGGACAGGAAAATGTTACTGTGCAGGCCCTTTGCAGCAAGAAAAGCAAATCTGGTCCAGGTTCACTCATAAACAGGTGAGTGCATTGGGACACAGCCATGTTTGGTTTTGGGAACACTTGCTCCTGGCAGTAGATGACACACACCAGAATGGGCACGTCACTGCTCCTACACACTCACCGTGGAAGCAGGGGACAACTCCGTCCCCAGAACTCAGAGGCCATCAGGCTGCTCACACCAGGCCAAAGGCTGGACACAGTGAGAAGACCCAACACTGCTGTCAGAGTTGTCTGCACACAAGGCAACTCCACTCTGGAAGCACCTGAGCTTTGTCAACACCCCCCAGCCAATATGGGTGAGTTATCTTATTGTAAGCATCCGAGACTTCAATTAAACCACGCTTTATAAGTGTGGGCACGATGCCACATAGGGAGGTTATGTGCCATTACACCTTGCCCCGAGGGTGTCTTGACTTGGGTCTCCACAATCCTGGAGACTCCTGCACTGCTGAGGGCCTGCCTCCAGCCCTCCGACCCCAGAGAGTCAACTGTAGGGTTGAAGACGCGCGGCTTTACAGGTGGTGCTTTGCTTAC
>NW_016690311.1:1555648-1588870 GCF_001604755.1 Lepidothrix coronata | reverse complement strand
GTTTCGAAGAGCCAGGAGGTGATATTTTGCCCAGAAGTAGATTCTGAATTGATTTTTATTTTTATTTTAAAGCTTTCCCTTTCTGCAGCAAATATTGGCATTTCTGTTCTTTGTCCCAAAGTCAAGTGAAGAAAGTACAGAACTTTAAAATTTTCTATGGAAGTGCAAATCAGACTTCCAGAGATCTATTTTCTTTTGCCTTGCCTACAGGCTTTGAAGGTTTAAAAACCTTTTAAACCAAGGTTTGGGGGTTTGGTTTGAGGAAGGGGTAGAAGACAATGCTTAATTACATTTCGTTCTAAAGGATGTCTTAAATTTTTACAGAAAACTTTCAAATAGTAAAACAAAACAAAATAAACTCAGATAAGGAAATACTCTTTCTTTTCCCTCAGGGTGCCTGAAAACTGCACAACATAAATATAACCCTAAACAAAACTTGCTTGAATTGTCTCTTATCTGAGAAATGCAGAAGAAAACAACTGCTGAAAGAAGTGTCACACGGGGGGATTCTTCGATTACTGGTCCACTTCTTCGAGCTGCCTTAAAAAAAAAAAAGAAAGGAAAACCATCAATTATGTAAGAAAACTCAGCTCTCCTCCCGGTGAGTGACAAAGTGGCTCTTCCCCCCAAGACCTGGCAGACCAGGCAGCTGCCGGTGCCGCTCTGCCCGGGCCACTTTGCGATTTTAAAGTCTCTTGGAAGGAGCCGGCCGGGAGAGGCTCCCCCCGGCCCGCCCCGTCCAGCCACAGCGATGGCTTGTCTTGGCCAAACCCCGAGACTTCGGCGTTCGTCGGGAATGAAAGAAAGTGACATGCTGGAAGGAGGGGAGTGGGGGAGAGAGGAAGGGCTGTCCCTGCTCCTGCAAGGGCGGGATCTTTTCTCCTGCTTGATCTATGGAGCCCGCCCCCTTAAATTGACTCCCGGGAGCGCCCCGTCCACCAGCCCGACGGGGGGAGAGGCGGAAAGCGAGGGAGAGCAGGCAAGGCAGGCGGGCGGGCGGGCGGCTCCCCCGTCCCGGCCCGTCGGTCCCGACCCCGGCCCGTCCGCCCCCGCGCACCATGCGCGGCCCCCGGCGCCCCGCGCCCCGCCGGCCCGCCCGCCCCTAACGCCGCCCGGCTCCGGCGCCTTCCCCCGGCAGCGCTCCGGGGGCGGGGAGGGGGGAGAGAGGGGCGAAAGGAAGGGAAAAAAAAAAAAAGAAGAAGAAGAAAGAGGGAAAGGGAGGAAGAAGAAGGAGGAGGAGAAGCGGAGCGCGGGGAAGGCTGCTCCTCCGAGGACAGCGCGCAGCACCATGCAGCTGGCGCCGCTGGCGCTGGCACTCACCACGCTCTTCATCGACGGCTTGAGGACGGGAGCGAGGAGGCAGAAGCTGCACCCCAGGCAAGGTAAGGGGGTGCTCGGGGAGGGGCGGGGCGCGGGTGGGGGGGTGCTGGGCTGCCGCCCCCCCGGGGGGCGCGGAGCTCGGCCACCCCGCTCAGCGACATGTGCATCTCTCTCCCCTCGCAGCCCAACTGCTGGAGAAGCTCAGCGAGTACGAGATCGTGACTCCTACCCGGGTGAATGAGTTCGGCGAGCCCTTCCCCACCGATGTCCACTTCAGGCGGCGCCGGCGGAGCACCAGCGCTGCCCCCGACGCCTGGACGGCGGCCGCCGCCGCCTCCCCCAAGGCGCACTACAGGCTGTCTGCCTTCGGGCAGCAGTTCCTCTTCAACCTGACGGCCAGCTCGGCCTTCATCGCCCCGCTCTTCACCGTCAGCCTCCTGGGAGAGCCCGCCGCCGACCAGCGGCGCCTGTACGCCGAGGCGGCCGACGCCGACGTGAAGCACTGCTTCTACCGGGGGCACGTCAATGCCCGCCCGCGGCTCACCGCCGTCATCAGCCTCTGCTCCGGGATGGTGAGACCCGCACCCCGCTCCCGCTCCCGGCCGGGCCCCGCCGGGCGCCCAGGGGCGGCGCGCCGGGGCGGAAGCGAGGAGGAGGAGGAGGAGCAGGGCGATGGAGGGTTGGGCAGAGCTTTGGGACCGGCCCCTTCCCCCGCCCTTGGCCGCCGCTGGCGGCACCGGCTTTCCCCGCTCGGGGATTTCTCCCACCCCGCGTTCATTATTCCGTCGGGTTCCTGGGTGAGCCCCTCCTGCTCCGCCGTTTTTGGGGGAAAAACTGCCACCCAGCGGCACCCCGGGGGTCGATTCGCGACGGACCCGGGCACGGACACCCACCTGTCCCCGCAGTGACGGGGGGGATGACGGGGGGCTCCCCAGCAGCGCCGGCCCGGGACCACCCGGCACCGCGGGGCAGGAGCATGGCCCGCTGCCTGGTACCCCAGCTTGGTGCTCTTCAGTCCAGGGATGTTGGCACTGGGATGAGCAGAAGCTCCCGGAAGGGCTGACTCTTAGTCTGCCCTGGTGCCTTTCAGCCCCCCGGATTGCCACTCCCAGGGGCTTCCCAGAAACCTCTGCTGGCTCTGTCTGGTCCAGCAGCTCCTCTGGGTGCATGTGTGTACCTAGGCTAGGGCATGTGTGTGTGGCTGGGTGGGCCTCCCTCCCAGTTACTGGTCCAGCATCCCAGTCTGGGATGGTTGTAGGATGGTTTTTCCCTTGGATATCTTTTATTTGCCCACCAAATCCCTACGTTCGTAGTCATGTGCAACCAGGAGTGTTGGTGTCTTCTCATAAGCAGGGATTTCAGTGTCTGGACACTGCCCTCTGGTCAGTGTGGGTTTAAAGCCTATCTTAGAGAAAAATGCTGTGTGAAACCAGCGTGTGATGGGGTCATACTGGGGCCTCCAGCACATTGCAGCACCATTGCCCCTCAGGCAGGGGTGGCTTGGAAACATCACTGACATAGGGATGGGGTCTGGCAGATGTGCCCCTCTCACACCCCCTGCCTATGACTAGTAATTATCTCTCTGTGAGCTCCAGTGGGATGACTGCAGGAAGCAGTGCAGCCCAGTGTGGGTGCAAGCGGTGTGACTGAAGCTTGGAGCTCCAGCCTGTACCTTCACAGGGGTCGCTGTAGAACTGGGCAGTCACACACCTTCCTTGTTAACTGCTCACTTTGTGGGGTAGTACTGCTCTGTGGTTTGTCATTGCCCAAAGCTGACCACCTTTTCCTCTGTTTGGTCCCTTTCAGCTAGGCACATTCAAGTCTGATGATGGGGACTATTTTGTAGAGCCGCTGCTATCACTTGAAGAACAGGAGTATGAAGAAGAACACAATAAACCACATCTTGTCTACCGACACCGGACACCTCCAACCAACTCTTCAGGGGACAGGCAGACTTGCGATACTCCAGGTACTCGTTTTGTTACTGCCCTTGATGATTTGGCACTTAAAAGTGCTGTTTGCAGCTAAAAGGCAGGAGGTTTGTGTGGGACAGAAGGGATGTGGAGTTGAGGGACCCCTCCAGAAATGGTGTTGTGTGCGCTAGGACTGGGCTCGTGATAGTAATGCTGTCCTGGAGAGATGTGGTGCGCCTGTGCTTTCTAGTAATTGGTTATAAGGAAGTTGCGGTCAGGAAAAATGTTCCGGCTTCCCTTTCATCCCTGCTGTAAGGCTGGCAAGAGATCTTTTGGGCTGTCTTGCCTTAAATATCCTATGAGCCTCTAAAACTTGTTTTCTGTTTTCTCCTACCTAACCATCCATGGTAATTCCTAACCATCCTAATCTTATTTGCTCTCTGTCTGATATTCTGTTCCTGTCCTTTAAATAACATCCTTCTGTCTTGGTCTTGCTGTGCTCCTGGTTTTCCCTCCCCAAATCTAGCTGTTGCATGTCTTTTCCTTCTAGTGGAAATGAGAAGGTCCTAATACCAACCCTAACAGTTCTTCCCTTATTAATCACTTTTTCACGGTTCATTTTCAAAGGCTTTTTCTTTTTCCTTGTGGCCCTTCCTCCACCACCACCATCTCCATGACCTCCTCACTCCTTCTTTCTAGTCCTTGCACATATGAAAGAGCACAGGCCTTTTTATCTCCCCTTCACGTTCCTTCATGAGCAATAGCCTTGCTCCTACTGTCCCTGTTATCTGCAGTGGCTTCCTGCTGCTCTCTGCTTTGTTGACTTCCTGATGTTCACAACTAATCCTCTCCTTTGGCAGCAAATACCTAAATTTTCTCTGAAGAAGCTTAGTTCTTCAGTCTCCTGTTCACCTGCTGTTTTGCCCTCTTCCTTTGGCCTCCAGCTAGATCTTCAGGAGCTTTAAAGCCTAAACAGAGTAGACCTTGACTGGGTCCCCTTGCACAGGCTGCAAGCTGCTCATATGCTGCAAAGTAGGTGGAGTTGCTCAGGGAGTGAAGGTATCACTGGAGGAGAAGCGTGGTGCCAAAATTAGGATGCATTTAGCATGCGTGTCTTGTTTGGCACCCATGACCATGGATCATGGCCGTGCTCTTGAGCTGTCAGTCTGTTCAGCTTGCACTGATCATGCTAAGTCAGAAGATGCTCTGATGCTCTGTGACCAGCCAGAGCACTAGCAACACGTGTTTCTTCTAGGAGACATGTGGATACAAGTCCACATGCAAGCATGTGTGCTGGGGTACAGTGGTACCTCTCACAAGGCTGTCGTTGTTTGTTCTTCCAAGGGTTGCTGCTGGACTATGCCATTCTGGTTTCTCTCTTCCAGCTGTTTCTGCTCCCTTCTTTGAGATCAGATGCAGGAGACTCAGAACAGTTGGAAAGAAACACGGAATCTGGCACATTGCATCAGTAGCCCTTGGAGGAACGGAGCAGCAGATCACAGGACTCATTGAATCAAAGGTAGCTGGGAGGGCTCTGACTTTGGCTTGTGGACTTGAATGTGCTGCTGTAACAGTGTACTGTATTTCACCCCACTGTATCATAGCTTCCATTTAGGCTATTATTCTTCTGGATCGTGATCCAGAAGAATAATACTCCCTCTGTGGTATTACCTACACGGTGTATATCTCTTCCTCCTCTTTTCCAACATGCTTTGCTCATTTGCCTTTGTTTTCTTGTCTGCTCAGTTGCTTCATGCAGTGGAGGGAGGAGGTCTCACCTCTCAAATACAAGCTTAAAGGTTCCTGATAGGAATGAGATCTTATTTGTCCTCCCGTTCTTTTTCCCTCCATCTCTGCCTCTCCTTTTTACCATTGTCCAAGCTTTTGAAAGGGAATGATGCTATGGTCATACGTGTATGGTGAACAAGTCTTGGTCATTTTGTTTAAGGAGTGAGTTCAGGGCAGCTTGGACAATGCTGAACTTTGGTGTCCTCCCTGGGGTTATGTCTGGTGAGTGAGGGTGTCTCATATCTTTGGAGCAGCAGTGAACATGCAAAATCTATCAGCACTCACTGTTTGGGACAGGGTACATCTCTCACTCATACCAGAGAAGAGTGGTTTCATGAGAGTTTAGGATTAGTCATAGCTGTGGGATGTTGTGTGAATCCAGTCTTTTGTCAGAAGAACGTGTGAAATGGTGTGTTTGCACCGCAGGTTTTTGGCAGGGGTGGAAATTCGCTTGAAGAGGAAATTCATGCGCGGGAAATCTGAGGTACCCACCCTGCAGTGAGCAAGGGAGCCCACGTTGCCGGGCAGTGGTACTATTAAAAATTACTTTCTGATAGTCTTCTTCCTGCTTCCTGGAAATGATTAATAAGCAACATGCTGGTGTGCCCTTGCCATGATGATGTAATTCTAGACTTCTTGCAGTATTCCAGGAAACTTTCCCTTGTGAATTCATTGACAGATTGAGTAAAAGCTTTCATTTCCAGCAGTCTCCCTGGTCTTACTTTTAGTTTTCAGCGTCCTCAGGTCAGCTTAGAAAAACAGGTATTTGCTTTTGTTACATTTTAATTAGCAGTTTCTGATAACAGCTTTAGGTCCTCTGACATACAAGATACTCTGCAGATGTTCTGAAAAAAGATCCTTTTCCTCTGAACACTGATGGATATCGAATGCAAACTGTGCTCTGCAGATGAACTTTCATAGCACAGCACTGAGGTCTCTGGCAATGCACTTCAGCTGTCTGGCATATAGCTCAGCCACCACAATAAAAACTTTTGACAAAGTTTTCCTTGGGGTAACAGGTTAATGTAGTTTCAGTCATAGGAAATGGTGCAATTTCTTCTCCTTCCCTTCTTTTAGTTAGTGCTGTGAATCAATTTGTCATCTGGCCGAGGATCTGGCAGAGTGATTAGTTGTGTTGCACTGAATAGCCCTGGCGGGATGAAGGCTTGGCCGGGCTGACAGTGTGATGTCACTAGGTGCAGCGCCGCTACCACCCATCGCTTCACGATAGCAGGCTCTTCCGATCCCAGTTATTAAATATCCGCCTTTTTGAGGTGGAGGAGGAAGAGAAAAGAAATTGCGATCCTAAAAAAAGAAAAAAAAGGAAGTGGCTCATTGCGAAGCTGGAGCACGGAGCTTTCCTGCGCCCCGCAGAGGAACAGTCTGACTCCAGTGATAAAAGACGCGGAGCTGCATCCTGTGGTGCGAAGGGAGCCGTGTCCGCGTGCCGGCCACCTTCAGGGGGCTGGCAGCAGCTCTCCAAGCCCCCCATCCAGTATGACACTCCGCCAGGAGCAGGCCAGCGAGCCCTACCCACTGGTTTCCACGTGAAACCCTGAAGGTTTGGTCTTGCGGAGAGATGTCCAGCTCCAGGTGCCAACAGGACACTGCCTCTGGTCATCACCTGAATAAACTACTTCAGGCCATCTCTTGTTATATATCTTGTGTCTTTCTGCTACTTCTCCTTTCTCTCATTTTCCTTGTTTTCTGTTGTTGATATATTTGTATATGTGTTTTGGTTGTTGGCTTCTCTGGAGCTCTTCCAGTTTTGTTGGGTTTTATCATAGCTTTAGCCTTTTACTGAATGTTACCCAATCATTCTGCCTGTCAGCCACCCCTTGTTCTGAGACAGACATGGCCTTCACATCCACTGAGACACAATTCCCCTGTGTCCATGAGTATAATTGTGAGAACTGGGCTTTTTTGTTGCCCCACTTCTGCTGCCTGCACAGCTATTGCTCCAATCTTTGCAAATTCCTTGCAGCATTTTCTGTGACCCTGGTGCAGAACTCCCAAATGAACGTTATTGGGCAGCTCCTTCTTTGTACCCACTGCCTTCATTTTGCTGATCTGCACTTCCCATTTCCTTCCCAGCTTCCTTAGTTAAATATCTCCCTGTCCTTTCCTCATTTTTCATAATTCTTTTATATTGAAGACTCACTTGGGTCTGAGATGAATAAACCAAGGACTAAATGTATAGTGGGTGCCTGTTGCTCCCATGACTTGCTGCTGGCCAGCTGTGTCTGTCCCGAGGCTGGCATTAGATGTGGACTCTGGGGCTGCGTGTGAGGATCTTGAACAAAGTCCTTGTTCCTTAATGAGAGCGTTTAAAGCAGGAATATCCACCATGGGGAAAACTCCTCAGGCAGAAGCAGCAATAACACTGATGGTGCCAAACTAGTAGGAAGATGATTAGAGCTGTTTCTGTTTCTGGAGGGGAGCCAAGGGGCTGTAGCCAGCAAAGAGGCCTTGCAGCAATATGTGCTGAGGTGGTGAGGTTTTAGAAATGGGCTCATTTGAGTGCAGGACAGAGCAGGTCTTACCTGCGCTGCGCTGGCTGTGCCCCCACTGCTGCCGGCAGAGGTGGGAAAGCCCAGTGACTCACCTGCTGAGGCTGCTTCCAAAAACCACCAAGTACTACCAGCACAGATGGCTGCAAGGCACAGGCTCCAGGCTTAGCACAACCCAATACCTGCCAGAAACGGATGCAAAAGGGTCTCAGATTTGCAGCTGGGTGTTCAGTTGTGATGTTAAAGCAGTTCAACTACTGGAGAGCCACTACATGTGTGGCAAGGCACAAAAAGGGAAGCCCCACATACCCATCCAGGTGAGGAGGAGAGAAGCTCTGTGTCTAAGTCATGCTGAGAAGGGTTTCTAAGAGGCACTAGAGAAACCATCAGTGTGAACCAAGTCTTGCCATTGAGCTAGCATAATCATACTATACTGTACTGCTCATAGCTATGTAGCCCTGCTTTCTGGCCTTAATATTTTTACATATTGCAAACACAAGTTCCAGGCTTGACATGTGGGACTGACTTCAGCAGCAGGTGCTCCTAGACATGGACCAGTGGCATAATCAGTAATATGTCACTGATTTTTCAGTTGCATTAATGAGTAATTTGTAATAGATTACACTTTTGTAGTAACTTTAACAACCTTTCTCACAGAACACTGGGACACTGGGAAACCACCAGAGCAGAGGATTGCTGTCCTGTGTCTTGAGCAACCAAATGCCTGGTGCTGCCAGCTCAATGACTGTGATCCTGTTTCTGCTTGATAATTAGCACCAGCCCGCTCAGCTCATACAGATGGTTGTCATCTCTCTCCTAATGGCACCCAGCTGCGTGGGAAGTCACTGGTGAACCCATGGCACAAGCAGGAGATGGTCCTGTCACTGTGTTCCCATGTGCTTGGGAAGGAGTGGCCAGGTTGAGGTTGCCAGGATATGGGTTTGTTAAGAGTGTTATCAGGAGACTGGGGGGAGGATGTGTTGGAGATCTGGCACTGTGGTTAAAGCCTCTCCCTGAAGCATGGCCTTTCATTGGTGCAGGAAGGGGATGAGCTCTTGCTGTGGGTCAAGGTGTGTACTCAGTGTTAGAATTGGCAATGGAGCAGAATGGGGCCAGGGGTGGAAAATTTCCTACTCCTTCTACAGACCCTTTATGTTTATTTTATAGCAGTTTTGAGGCAAAAACTTTGAATTCCCTTTCCACAGGATTCAGTATTTGTATTCTTGTGAGTGGTCCGTGGTGAAATCACAGATCCTTTGCAGCCTGGCTGTTGGTCTAGAGCCCTTTTGTATTTTTGCTGTTTCTTTTGGACTGTTTGTCTTGGTTCCAACTGTGTCCCTTTTTTTTGTTTTCAACTCCTTAATCCAGCAGAATTTCACATTCTAGGTATCTGGTTTCCAGGCAGGTCTTCAGGCAAATTCTGTACTGGTGGGTGTCACGTAACCCCAGGGTTACAGAATGTTTGCAGGGAGGTTTTCCTAAGCCTTTGCTTCCAGGTTGAGCAATCCTTGAGCTCTTTGAAAAGTCTGTTTAAGCTGTCAGCTTTGCTTTTGGCCTCAGGGTAAAACACTGACTTCGTTCTTTCCCTCAGAAGAGTTTCTCATCTTAAGGAAGTGAATTGTAATTTTTAGTCAGATACTAATTATTTCAGGTTTCCTTCCCTCCCAAAAACAGCAAAGGAGAGAGTTATGTCACAAGTCCCATATGCCAATGTAATTAATTCTATTTCTGGCATCCTATTGAGGTAAAAGCACAGTAAGAGCCAACTAGTACTTGATCAAATGGGCCTGGGATGTCAAGCACAAGCTTTTCCCATGCTGAGCTGGGGAAGGGATCAGTCTGTAATGTTTGTGGTATATTGTGATGTTGGCAAGTGAAATAAGGTAATAGACTGACTTCAGTTAAAAAAATTGATCGCAGTCAAGGATACAGCTCCCATAACTGGTTTTGGTTTAGAATTCCTTATTGAAAATGTATTAAGCATCCATCTGGCACCCTAAAGGAGTAAGACTAAAATTGTGACCAAACAAATTATTATTGAGTGGTTATTGTTTTGCAACTTAAACGTCGTAACTGAACAGAGTTATATTATTCTCCTGGAATCAAAATGGATATACTTGCAGTTTTGTGTCTACTTTTACCTCATCTGTGTGGACATCCACTGAAGAAGGGCAGGTGGAAGAAGCAGGGAGGAATCACTTTGATGCTTTCTGCCTGTTCCCTTTAGCATATACTACTGAAAATAGACTGACTGTTCTGTGACTTCTTTTCCCACGTGCCTGTATTGTCATTGCCAGCATTCCTGTGGCCAGTTGCTGGGCAATTTCTTTCCTTCTAATGGGATATTTTTTCTTACCTTTTACTGAGTGACCGTACAACATTGTGGTGATCTCAGTGTTGTTCTTGTTGGCATGGTACCTCATGGGTATCACTAGACACAAGTGGGGTTAACATGTTGGTGGACTTGAGACTGTTATGTGTTGAAAGTTGCCTTAAGAGCAAGCAAGTGTGGGAGTTTGGGTGCTCAGGCACCTTGCAAGGCAGAAATAGGGCTCAGCAAGTGTCACCTCTAGAGATCTGCAGACAAATAGGTCCCATTAGCCCAGGCAGTGCCAAAGGCAGCAGCTCTGACTGTTTTCCTGATGTGCTGAAAAGCCACCAGAGTAGGTCAGTGTGCCTGTATTCATACCAGTTTGACCCACAGCCTGGCTCAGACATGTCTGCTCACAGGTAAAAACATTGGGATGTACTTTAGAAAACAGTCCCTTGCGAGGTCAGGGTGAATTTCAAGGTCATTTTGGCGTGTGGTTTTTTAGCCGTTTTACAAGACTGTTGGTTTTTTTTCATTTTTTTCCTAAACCAGTAAATTATGGAACTGGTTTGCAGTAGTTTTCAGCACTGTATGTTGTATCAATTCAGTGGTGAGGTGCACTTATTTAATTATCTTGCCTATAAGATGATCTTGAATCATTTTCTGCCACATGCTCAGCTCATCTGTTAGTATTTCCTTTCTTAAAGGCACAATTTATTGTTTTGTTCATTAATCTAGTTTCTGTCTACTGTGCAAAATTAATAGCTTTCATGTACAACTTTTTACCCTAGGCAGAAAAAAGGTCTTTTAGGCTGGAATGCATTCTGATATTCATCATCAGGAAAGGAAGTGTCTAGAGTATGTGTGGCCTTTGGTGTTTGCATGGTACAAACCAGAGAATATTTTATTACTGAGAAAAGTTGACTGGTGCAAACTGCAAGTTCGTGGTTCTCAAGTGTTCTGGTTCAAGTAAGCAGAAATGCAGGGTCACCCTGCAAGACATCAGGGTTCAGCATCACCTTGAGCTTTGGCACCTCCAAGGCTGAGGTGTCTATAGCCAAAGCCATCAGAGGTTGCAGTGGGTGAATAGGGGTGGAACTGTTGATTTTTCCATTAGTGATGCTTCATGCCAGTCTGAACTGCTCATAGCTATGTAGCCGTGCTTTCTGGCCTTAATATTTTTACATATTGCAAACACAAATTCCAGGCTTGACATGTGGGACTGACTTCAGCAGCAGGTGCTCCTAGACATGGACCTGTCTGAGAACCTGAACGTTGCTCCATCTGGACACTTAGGAAACCACTTACTGAAGAGTATGTGCAAAGTTCAAAGTAGAGTAAGGGTGAGAAAGTTAACAAGCAGGAGTGCCTGGTTCATGAGGGCTTATGATTCATCCATGCAAGTATTTCTCTTGGTAGCAAAGGAGAGATCTTTTTAGAAGCCCAAGATTTTGATCCTCCTGTAACAGTTTGGGAGGGAACTCTTCTGAGACCAAACTGTTTCCTAATTCAAAGGAAAGTATGAACAACATGGGGAAATCACAGCTTCCCTCCTTTGTATTGCTCTAAGAGTGGCACTTGTGAAAGTGCAGATATTTTACTGCATTGCCATTATTCCAACCATGAAAGCTTGATCTGTGCAGTTTTGTGCAGTTCCTGCTGACAAAGGTTGAAACCCTAGTTGGTCTCTGTTGAGTGGGTTCAGGTTAATTAAAAGTTGAACACTTTCTGGTTTGCAGATTAGAGAAATTGAGCAAACTTTCATTTACACCCTTAGTGCAGAATATCTTTCTCTCTGGATCCCAGCTGGCCTGGATCCTTCATTTCCCTTCTGATGTAGGCCATTATCTCATCTCTGTCAATAAAATCTGTTTTCCCTTTCCATCTATTGCAGCAGCTCTGATTGCACAGTCAAGGAGCTATCCAGAGGGAAGGCAGGATTAGTCCTGCTCATAGAACTGGTGGTACAGTGTGGTACAGAGTAAGGCAGCAGCCGGTCCCCTGTTATTGTTTCCATCCCTGACTGTTGTCTGCGAAGCTGCTGTCAGAGAAGGTGTGTTCAGCTCTGGCTTATGCTTGCTACAACAGCACCCCCACAGTAACAGAGGTGAGAATTTGGCCTCATGCAAATCCATCTGAGATATATCTGGAGATATATTGAAAGGTAGTTAGACATATAAAACATACTGATAGAGAACTAAAACAGAGCCAGGGCTAGAAGAATCCTTTGGTCCAGCTTAGGACCTGTTTGTGTCCTAAAGAGGAACCAGCTTCCATCCTTTTTCCTGGCAAGAAGAGCCTAAAAATCTGGCTTGATTTCAGCCAGTCTGATCTCTGCATGAAGGAAAATCCATTTTGCCTCTCCCCTCTGTTTTCCAAATGATGGCAGTCACTTAGACAGCTGCTTTTGTACCAGCTAGAGGCAGTAAATTCCAGCCAGCCACTGTAGCTGGAACTTGTACCGATGCATTTGGGCAGGGTTTGCTGCTGGGGCTCCTGCCCAAGTCAAGGGAGATGGGTCACATGCTGACTGATTGCCCAGAAGGAGCTCAGCTGAATTTTGATCTGCTTTATGGGGGTGTGCAATAAATAATTAGCTTCCAAATGATAGTTTTCTCATCTGCCCAGCTGGATCAGAGCAGGTCTAGGAATGTTGTGGGCCAACCACTGAGCAGCAAACTTTGTTAGAAATCCTAGGTCACACATTCAGAAAAGTTATTGTCATGAGTTGGTTTGAAAGGATCACACTCCTTTTCTAGCAGGGAGATGATGTTAATGTTTTTAGCTCAAGGAATAGATTTTTTTGCCCCTCTCTCACTTACTCTCTCTCTCTCTCTTTTTTCCCCTGCTATGTGCAACTCTTATGAACTTGGAGCTGAACTGGAATTGCTTGAATTGTTACATGTCTTATTTAATTGAGCAAATTGCTTTCTATTCCAAGGACAAGTTAACGTAGAAATGGAAAGGATTAGAACTGTTGGGTTAAGGTATTGTTCCTTCTTTAAATCTTTGATTTTAATGTAACAATAGTTACTATTTCAAAAGCGGTTCCTGACTCTGCCCTGTCACCCTTTCATGCAGGCAAAGTACTCATGTAGGGCTAGAGTCTTCCCCGCCCTCTTTCTTGTGATAGATCCAAAGTACATTAACCAGCAGGAATCATCCATAAATCAGCTGAATGAGTTCTGGGCTGAGGCTTCTTGCACAAGCAAAAATAAATAGCAGGAGTGGGAAGATGCCATCAGGAGGGAATATCCCTGTCACAGAATTTGGTCTCTATTTTAAGTCCCACATTACAAAGGAGAAACCAAGCAGAAAAAGAATTAAGATGCACCTCCAGGTCTTTTAAAGACAGTGGAAATAGCGTAGATTGTCTTAATAAAGCATGCAGTAAAATGGACATTATGCCAGCAGCCTTTATCCACCTCTCAAATGAATATGAACTGTTGAATCAGTGCATGGGCTCCTCTGATACTTGAATTATTGATCCATAGTTTGCATAGTTTAAAGGGTTTGTCTACTCACTGGGGTTTGATTTTTCTGCAAATTAAAAAAAATGTTTTGTTGCTTAAACCCATCCAATTACTGCCATGTGTAGGTAGATGTTTTTCAGGTCATTGCAGGAATTGAGAGCCTGCCAAGCAAACCATTTTTCTTCTTGATTTCTGTTAATATGTTAACACAATAGGAAAAAAAAGGAAAACAAGTTGGAAAAAATATCACACCCTTTTTTTTTTGGTGGTGTGTGTGGCAGTAGGAAGCTGTAGCTGTAAAACTGCAGTTTTCTAGTGTAATGTGAGAGATTTTCACTTCTGTCTGATCAAAGGGCAGCACATTGCACCATTCAGTCAGAGCAGTGCTGTTGTGGCCATCGTAGTGGAGTGGGATATCACCAGCATCAGGTACACAGAGTACTGGCAGTGCCTGTGTGCAGCTTCCATTAATGTGGGGGTTTTATGGATGGGCTGAGAGCAGTGCACAGCCATTAGCATTCAGGTTTTTACAGGTGAATGTGCACCGTCTCTGAGTGTAGTTATATGCAAGAAAGATGGGTGAAGATAACATCTCACTACTATCAAAGTCCGGGAGTGGCTTCATGAGCAGTGCTTCCACATCACTGGTGCCTGGTTTTCCAGTAACCAGGCTGGCAAACACACAATACGTGACCTGTCCAAATAACATGCTCCAAGCGCTGGAGTGGCATCATGCCTGGAAAAAAGTACGATGTTTTTGAAGGGATGATTTATCTGATTTGTGTGCTGGATGGGGGAAGAGCACTGATACTGTACCGACACTTGGCAGCATTAGGTTAATGATTGGACTTGATGATCTTAAGGGTCTTTTCCAGCCTAAATGACTCTGTGACACTGTGCCAGATCTCTGCAACAAAAAGGAAGGTAGTTGTTGCTCTGTGCTGGGCATACCTGGCTGTGTTGGACTCTGATTCTCCTGCATGGTGGGTCAGGTCAGGGCTCTTGGAACCAGACGTTGCATCTCATGTGGGTCTCGCTGGGTTATGGGTGGATTTGTTGGGGCTTTTTGTGTGCGATACCAGCTGCAGGTTTTCATTGCAAGCCCAGTGAATATCAGTTAATTTCTTTTATACACCTCCTGTGTAATAGGTGTCTGCAAAGAATCCTTTGCGTTTCCCTCTTCTTTTGCCATCTAACCTCCCTCTGCTAGGCAGGCCAGAGAAGAAGGCACCTGAGCCTCATTGTCCCACCTGGGGCTCTGTGGAGCCATGGTAGAGGATGGTACAGAGCTCTGGCTTCACACCACAGTCCTCAGAGCCTCGCTGAGCACCTCCTCATCCTTAACATATTTTTCCTTGAGCACCTGCTCCTTTTGGAAGTTAGTTATTTAAAAGGGAAAGTCAAGTGGCTGGCTGAGGGTGCAGAGAGGAGGGGAACTGGCTGAAGGACTGAGGTTAGCGCTTTCTCCTCAGTCTGGTCTTCTTCTCACCTTTAAGTTATTTGTATGCATAGTTGGCTTCCCACACTGATTGGCACTGAATGAGTCAGGATAATGTCATGGTTGCCCACGAAGCTGTGCCAGCATGAGAGCACAACCTTGCCAACACAAGGGCATTGATTAGAGCAGAGGAACTAGGGCAATCCAATTATAACCACAAATGCCATTGGCTTTCTCGAATTCTTACTCAAATAACTGCGGACTCTCTGCTGTATTAAGGTGGTCTGGACTATATCAAGAAAGAAGAATTTATAGGACTTTGGTAGTTCACAGTAAACAGGATTTAATTCTTAAATACTCTGTTGACTATTTACACACAGGGCAAAAGGATAGTATTTTTCACATAGGTAGAAGCTGGCTGATCTCCTTTGCCTGCCGTGATATTAGAGAATGTATTTCTTTTTGGAAATTATTACAACTATTCCTAAAAGGAAACTCCCCAGGAAAAATAACTAAGAAATTTCCTATCATTTCAATCTTGTTTGAGCATTGAATATTCCTTTGTTCCCTAATATTATGCTTCCTCTAACCTACTCAGTGGGTCAGATACGGAAATCTGATATTTTTCACCACCGTGAAGAAATTAAACTAAAACTACAAAGAGCGTGAGGGTTGTAGCCTGGAGTTGTAGATGAGTAGTTCAGATCTGGCTTTATATTAAATGCAGAAACGAACAGTCTCTCATGGATGAATCACATTCAATTAGCTACTTCCTATGATGAACTGATTAAAAATTAAGTGGCATCAAATAAGACTGATTTTGCTCTTACATTTAAATAATGCTATAATTACATACTAATCAGATGGTAAATCTTAATTGTACATGTTCCATATGTTTTATTTGCCTGTTCTCCCTCTTCACTTTGTCGTCTTTGTATCAGCATGGAGTATATTTTCAGGCTGCTTTTATGTTTGGCCTAATTGAATATCAAAAGCAGTATATGTGAAACTTCCTGAATTCTATTCTTTCGCCAGTGGCAGCTGTGCTATTAGATGACCTTTACCATTCCTGTAGCACAGAATAATAAAGGGAGGGGGAGAACTGAAGCCCAGCCGTGTTATTGTTAGAGACAGAAATAAATCATATATAATTGCTTCGCTATGAAGGCCAAATCCTGCCGTCCTTCATGCCTGAGTTAGAAATACAGGATTTGGACCTTTGTTTCCTGTGGTTTCCTGGCCACCTTGGACGTGCCCAGAATCCTCACGCGGCTGCTGTGGTGGCTAATTACCATCACCAGGCTCCATCCCTCCTGCACGGGCAAGGAGACAGCTCTGCTGCAGGGAAGCCTTGACAGGAATGTCCACCTCTAAGTGCCAGTGGCTTCCCCAGGATGACTTTAAAATTTGAGCCTTGGATGTTGGATTACATGGTGAGCTTCCACAGAATGCTTCTCTTTCAGTGAGCTGCTAACTCTTTGTTGAAGTAATAATAGGTATTTTGACATAACATGCATGTGGTATTTTATTCACTCCAGAACGTACTTTGTTTTTATCTGTGTTTTAACCATAGATCATGAGCACAGTCACAAAAAGAACAAGCGGAAACACTGGAGAAGACAGTGGGCAGAAAGCAGCATATTATCTGACGTGGAGATGTTGAAACACAGCCTGGAAGTGAATTCTTTTTCTGGCGATAGCAACAAGACTGGGACCGTCGGTGAAAAGAAGAGCCACAAGAGAACGAAGCGGTTCCTCTCCTACCCGCGGTTTGTGGAGGTGATGGTGGTGGCTGACAGCAGGATGGTCGCCTACCATGGAGCCAACCTACAGCACTACGTCTTAACACTGATGTCAATAGTGAGTATTCAACCAGGGGGAGCAGATCCACCCACAAATCGTTCTCCAGTGGTCACAGAGCCCCTTTCTGCTGCATTCGTGTGCAACACCATTAGTTTGCCTTGGCTAGGCATGGAGATAATGCTGGGATTACAGCAAAATTTGGCTGGGAAATATTGGCTGGAGTCTTCTTTCCCAGACCCATCATGTTTCCTAATCCTTCCCACACCTCTCCCATCTTTCTGAATGCCAGGCAGCATGAGAAATATCACTGGCCCTTTAGTCCACATAGTGTACTCTTCTTTTTTATTTAAATTCATGTGAAAAAGCGGAATTTTAAAAGGGTTCTTTGGGCACTGTGCCTTCCAGGGGACTGATGCTCATAGGTTATGCAGTTGCCTCACCTCCCTTGCTCTTGCAAGGAGAAAAAGCCTGTGGTCACCTTGATCCTTGGCATAGTTGTAGAGTTGGCTTTCCAGGCTGAGGACAAGCATTTTAATAGCTGCTGGTACTAGGATGCAGTAGTGCAGTCCCCAAATAAGCAGCTCTGTAGATGCAGAGTGACTGGAAGGGGGTATCCTGCACAGTTGTGTCACTAGAGGGATGTTCATCCTGTTTGAGGGTAGATGTGCAGTGAATATGTGGTCTGAAACTGTCCATGTCAAAATCAGGCACTCGAGAAAGTTGCTTTTGACAGTCTTGGTTGGTGGTCTTTGAATGTCAGAGCAGAATGATCCTGTAATTTAGTGAAATGTGTGATAAAGCAAAAGGAAATGCTGGGTTTCTGTGATACCAGCAGGTTTGTTTCATTCTAAAATTGTGCTTCTGGCAGGAGGTCTCTCCAAACAGCATCATAGTGCTGAGTGGGGTAGAAGAGCAGCAGCTCAGGAGAAAAACAGTTATAAAATGGAAAACATGATTGTGTTCTCTTAATTGTTTGTTTCCTTGAATGTTAGCAATAATTTCGAATATTGCTTTTTGCAACAGGTGGCTTCTATCTACAAAGATCCAAGCATTGGAAATTTAATTAATATTGTTATTGTGAAATTGGTCGTGATACATAATGAGCAGGTAATGGAAGTGATTTTCTTCACCTTCTGTTTGGCAATGGCATTTGTAGTGAGCATTGTGATGAATAATTAAAATATCTGCTTTCTGTGTGTTGCTTATCAGGATGGTCCTGCAATATCTTACAACGCCCAGACTACATTAAAAAACTTCTGCCAGTGGCAGCAATCCCAGAACCACCCAGAAGGAAGTCACCTTCAACATGATACAGCTGTGCTTGTTACCAGGTGTGGTGAATATTCTCATAACAACTGTAGCCAGTCATGTGTCAGAGACTGTGAGTGTGTAACACATCCAGCTATGGGAAATGTTCAGGTCTTGATGTGGGTGTAAGGACATTTCCAATTGTGGGAGTGGTGTAACTGTGAGCAGAATTGGGATGATGTGTCCACCATAGCAATAGATGACTTTGAGAGATTCAGGACTGTCTAAAGTCTGCCCATGAGTTCAGCATAAGATGGAAAAACTCTGACTATGGTAGGGGGTTAATTTGGACTCTGGATGATGTGGCAAACCTGCATGAGAAGGTCCCTTGAAGGACCAATAGTTGTTTTTAACTGCTTTATTGTACTTGTACCTTAACTCACTGCTGCATTGAAAATTAATGTGTCAGGTCTGTTCTGCTTTCAGACAGGATATTTGTAGAGCGCACAACAAATGTGATACTCTGGGTAAGAGAAACCTTTTCTTTGTCTTTTAGCAACTTTTTTTGTAGTGACAATGTTAGTTGCCTGTGAACCATGGGTGACATTTCTTTTTCTATTGTAATCCTCTTTGTTCTCTCCTAGGTTTGGCAGAGCTGGGCACAGTCTGTGACCCATACAGGAGCTGTTCAATTAGTGAAGATAATGGACTGAGCACTGCCTTCACAATAGCACATGAACTTGGCCATGTGTATGTTTTATGTAAATACATTTACATTTAAATAGCCCGAGATTTGTGCTAACTAGGGCTTGCCAGCCAGGCTGGGAATTGGTACCTGCTGAGCCTAATTATCTGAGAGGAGATAAATGTACCTGGGTAGAAGATGCACCACTGAGGAAGATGAAACTGTGGGGTGCTCCAAAGCCTATCTGAGAGCAGCAAAACCAACAGGGCCATGTTTTGGGGAGGATGAATGATAGAGTACCCCAAGCAGCACCTAAGCAAGGGACGAGAGCTAACAAAATGTCCCTTATTACTGTGTCTTCTCATATCTACGTGTGGATGTCAGCAGAATCTGCCTCAGCAGACATGGTGTCCTAGCCAAGCCACTGGGACTAGCCAGGATTTGGCTGGAGCTAGGAGGTGCTGGGTGCCTTGGGGAGGACCCGGGCGAGGGACACAGGCACATTTTGACTACCTTTTGAGACTGAAGTCTCCTCTGAGAGCAGGTCCTCAGCCTGCCACAGCTCATCCCACAGCTTCGTGTGGTGCTGCTGAAGGCAGTGCAGCAGCTGTGTGTGAAGGTGGGATTTACCCAGGGCATCTAGGAGGTGATGGGGCTGTATAAGTGAGCCTGACCCACCTCCTGAACTGTTTCCCAGGGAAAGTCTTGTGCTGCTGGACATCCCCAACAGAGATGCTGTCATTCAAGATACACCTCCTCCAGTGAAAATTTCTTTTAACTGATTTTGACATTTTTTGAGACAGGTAGTGAGAAAAATCATCTTAGATCACGTAGTCCTTTACCCCGTGGCTGCAACCCTTAGGCAGCTGGTTCAGTCCCAAGCCATCTCACGCCTGGTTTGCAGTGGGGGTCTGTAAGTGTGGGATGCATGAGTACTTGGGAACAGATCTCTCATTGTTTTAAACTCCGTTCTTCTTCACAGAGAGCTGGCTGAGACTCTATTTTTAACCACAGTAGTATTTGTTTAAATGACACTTCCTGACAGAAAGTCCCCAAAGGTTTGGCATTCCCCACACCTAACCTGTGGCTAATTCCTTCACTAATGCTGCCCCATAGCTGCAGGGCAGCTACAGGAGGGGTTAGCGGTGCTCCAAAGCAGGAAATGCCTCTGTGCCCTTTTATAGAGAGTAAAGGTGGTTTGTTGGAAGTCATGTTAATGGAATATAAACTCCCCAGCCTTGGAATACAGGATCACACCAGGTCATTTCCCCTTCTCCACTTCAAACAGCACAGTGCTTTAAGCCGTTCTGTCTCCGTTAGTGTATTTACCACATTCTTCAAGATGTCATGTGCTGCAAACTTTGCTTGGATTTCTGCTGATATCAATGCTTGATGGCATTTTGTAAACCTGCCACATAAATGTAAGAGCCAAGTCTATCCCTGGTGCAAGGCTATTTAGGCAACAGCATGGCCCAAGGCATTCAACAGCATTAGAAAACATTTTGCATCCCACACAGGGTATTGCCGGTGTGCCCAAGGGTCCTCAGCCAGCAGTGGTTGGTGGGCTCAAGTCATTCATCTCCTTCAGAAACTTACTCCTTCAGATCAAATCCTGGCTCTGTGGCTCACTTCCAGAGTATTTGCCATTTTTATGAAGGTGGAGCCAGACTCCAGCCTGTCTGCATGATAGCAACCATCAGCTGAACAGGAAACTGCAGCTGGAATTGCGTCTTGCTCCAGGCTCCCTTGAGGATTTGTCTGGCTAAATATATGCAGTCACGGTGTGGAGAGCTTAGCAGGGTGCTGCACAGTTTTTTGCACATGAGTGCTGGGAACCCTGTTTAAGCAATGTTTGTTGACACTTGTGAATATGTGCATATTAATACTTTTATTTTGTAATATCTGTCAGCAGCATATCTAGGAAAAATTCTTGGGTTTGCTTGCATTTAGTTCACAGTGTTGCTCTTGCTATGCTGAATACTTGACATACTTAAGAGTCACTCTTAAGTGACTCTACTTTTCTCTGCTCTTTTTCTCTTAGTTTTAACATGCCACACGATGACAATCTGAAATGCAAGGAAGATGGGGGTAAAAATCAACAGCACGTCATGGCACCAACACTGAATTTCTACACCAATCCCTGGATGTGGTCAAAATGCAGTAGGAAATACATCACTGAATTTCTGGAGTAAGGCCTTGCATATGCATGTGTTGGGCTGTTTTTACATGTGCATGTGTCCCATGGAGTTCTTCAGTAATTCTGAAGTCCTAGAGTGCAGCATTTAGAGGAAATCAGAGGGATTTGTGTGTGCACACATCCTTTACATAGAGCAGGAATGCACCCCTGGCATCCAGTCCCTGCCGGTTCAGCCTCTTGATAGGCTGGCAAGGACCGGCCTCTCGATGGGGAAGAATAAGTCTTCCCACATGGATATTGCTTTTATGGACTGTGTGTGCCCCTCAAACCTGAAGAGTGACTTTTCCAAGCCCCGTGGCCCAGATACGGAGCTGTGTTTTAGAAGGCAGATTGAATCTGCCTTTCTGCTCCACAGGTCAAGATAAAGCCCTGGCACTAATCCATGGTGGGAACACCGTTCCAGGAGCCCACGGGTCAGTTTGATGCATAGTGATCACCTATTTTGCCGTGATGTCTTCTTCCTGTGTGTGCTGATGTGGAACAGAACAAGAGCCACAATGGTGTTTTGGCAAATCCAGGAGCTCAGTCCCTTGGGCAGTTCTGCTAATCAATGATTTTTCTTTCTGAATTCTTTATAAAAATGTACCAGTGCTTGCTCGGCAACTAAATGCAGGTTGTGCACATTCAGAAATGCTTTTGCCAGGGTAGCTGACTGTGCTGTGGTGGATGGTTGCTGTCACAGCACGGGGGTGGTGGTGGATGAGTAACATACCCTCCTGTGCTTGAGTTTGCAGTAGCTCTTGTAGTGCTTGTTAAATATGGCAAATGTGGTGTGCAGCTGCCCTAAGGCTAATTTGGGCAAATACCAATGGGATTTAATCTTATTGCCTCCTGTTTTAACACCATTTTTCTGATTTGTGTTGTAGCACTGGTTATGGAGAGTGTTTGCTTGATGAACCTTCATCAAGAACTTACACATTGCCTCAGCAGCTCCCGGGGCTGATTTATGATGTCAACAAACAATGTGAGTTAATTTTTGGACCCGGATCTCAAGTGTGCCCCTATATGGTAAGTGAAATTTTGCACCTTTTTTTTTCCTGCTTTTGCCAGAGCAAAATAAGGTCTCTTGGGGTTGGATGAATGGCAGGCTCACAATCCATCAACTTACTGTCAAGCTTGTGAGTTAGTGATAAATCCTAGGGGGATAATTTCATAAAGAATCATCTATCTGGTAAGGCCTGTGGCTCATACTTAATACTTTGATCTTTTCAATCATTTAAGCAGATGCAGTGTCGACGACTTTGGTGTATCAACGTCGATGGTGCTCACAAGGGATGTCGAACCCAGCACACGCCTTGGGCCGATGGGACAGAATGTGAGCCTGGAAAGGTCTGTAGTGCCTGGTGGTTTGTGCCTCGTAGCTGTATTTCCTAGGGCTCAGCTAAGCATATCAGTCAAAATCATCCTATCCCAGAGCCAGCTGTGTGGGGTACAGCCCTGACTGCAAGGGTGGAAGCCCAAAGCAGCTCCGTGTGTTTTAAGCCTGTTGTGCCTGGATCATCTCTAGCCCAGATAATGTGATTAAAATTGACTGCTTGGCATAACACTGTTTAAAGCAGGTATTCCTTCTGGAGTGCTTATCTTTTTAAATTAATGCCCTTGAGTGAACTTTTGAGCAAAACTTTTGCAAAGCTTCCCTAAGCTTTTGTTAGAAATCTGCTATGTGATGTGAGCAATTAGTAATTTTGTGTAACATAAACTTGTCAGCTGGCTTCTCATCTTGACAACTTCAGAGTAAAATATAGAATTGGTTGACATTTTCTGTATGGAACATTTTTGGCAGTAATTCATAGAAACTTTTGATTTCCATGTGCAATGTTAATTTCCAGCTAGCATTGTGGTTTTTAGAGTAAGTATTTAATTTTTAGTTGTTCAGATCTGGAGAAAAGTAGTTAGATGATTTTCCTTTTTCTTTTATTGAAATGCTGAAGCTTTTGAATAAAAATGCTAACTGGTTCTCATCATTTGTGTCTGAACAAAACTATTCTCCATCTGGTTCTAGTAAAAATAGTGTGATGTTATTCTACATGGTACAGCTTAAAATTTTACTTTTCTGGCTCTTAAAATCAACAACAATAATAATAATATTAATAAGTTTTCTTTAGAAAGAGTCAAAGTTTTAAATCATAGTCTTTCATATATATTTTAATAAAAATTCTGGATGCTATTTTAGATATAATTTTCCATACAGACTCTTTGGTAATTAATCTTGTGTTGCATGCATCTGAAAACTTGATTGTTCAATGACACTTGACTGATTTCCTTCAGGACAATGAGCATCATGGATCAATTTGCCTTTCTTTCTTAGGGAAAAGTGCAGTCAACATGTTTGTTTTTATTGTTGAGAATGCACATTAGAGATGTGGTTGGAATCTCTAATGTTTTTGTGTGAAATCCCCCCTGTTTTGAGGCACAGGATAAAGCTTAGTTATCTGTGGAGTCCCTGTGACTTGAGACTTTGTGTCCTCAATTTCTCTGTTGGTGAGCTTGGGGTCTGCTCACCGCTGGAAGGTCAGAAATTACTATTTTCTTGAAATTCCAAAAATCTGGGCTGCAATTTTCTTCCAACAAACCTGCAGTTACCCTTGGATGTGACCAGAGTGATGTGCAAACAACTGCAATCGAGCAGATTAGCACTCCCTCAGTTACCCCATGTCATGCAAGAGGCACTGTCCAGCTGCATGGCTCTTAATAAAAAGACCGTGTGAGCAAAAACATTTCAGCCCACAAATTTAGACAATTTGACAAGTTTAGACAAATTAGACAAGTGTGACCTGAACTTCTCAGCTGAGAGCAGATGGGCTCTTAAGAAAAGCTAATGCAGCCTACTTGTGTTCAGGCATTTGAATGTGTTCTCACAAAAGGGCTTTACAGAGTAATTCTTGTATCTGTGTGTTGGTCTAATTCAATGTTAAAGTTTGGATCATCATAAACTCTCTCCTCTTTGGTGTTTACTTGGGCTTGTAAAGTGCTGAGGTGCGAGTCCAGAGTTCTTTTCCTAGGAATAAATTGCTATTTTGGTACTCTGCTGTGGCCAGGAGCCCCATCAAACTGGTGCTTGCTGACTAATGCCTCAAGTCTGCATGTTTAAAGCCTGTGATGTATGGGTTGGCAGATGGAGAAAATACCATGCCATTTTTTATGGAGATATCTTTGGAAATGAGGGAGCCTGAATAGCTAAAAAAATCTAGCTAAAACTACTGGGATGTAGATTTAACCGGGCTCTAAATTTACTCCTAAATCAAGGACACTAAAACAACACAAGAGTATTAACTTACACATATTTTGCATGTGAGAACACTGAATTTGGTTTTGCTAAATCAAGCCATAAGCCCAGCTCAGAGTTTGGCTTTGCTGGGCGAGCACCATGGGGTGGTTTTACCATTTCACAGCACCAGCTCATTGTTGGGTGGAGATAAATCACTGAAAGAAAATAAAGGGGGTTGTAAATTTGGGCCTTTCTCTCTCTCTTGTGGTTTTCAGGGCTGTTTAGAGAATGATAGCAGAAGAGTAGAGAGGAATAGTAATCGTTTGTGTCTCCTGCCGTATGGCAGCAGGTAGCGTATCTGTTATGCATGCATGGAGCTTCACAGCCCTTGTCTGCCCCCTGCTACTCTATTCAGCCAGTCAGCCCAAGGATGGGAGCTGGATTTGGTGAATTATCTGGGACTCCAGTGGCAAGACAAAGGAAAGGAAAGTCTGTTGTAGTGTCTCCCATCCCTGCCAGTGCTCTCCTGCTCAGCTGTGTGTCTTAAGATATTTTGAATTTGCTCCAGACAAAACCCCTTTTATTCTCTTCATTCTGTGATCTTTAAGCTCATAGGAAAGAGAATCCTGGCAAGCTTTTTAGTTTTTCTGTTGTATCTCAACATAGAAATTATTTTTAAAATGCGAAAGGCACAGAGGTTGCGCAGCCAGACTGTTCACAGTGTGGTTCCAAGAAACACCATTGCGTTTCCATAAGCTAATCTTGCTGTTTATTTAAAACAGCTGCTCTTTTCCCCACCTTTGAATTGCCATCACCTCCAACCCCCCAGTTTTTAATAAAATCAACGGATGCAGGTGATTTCCTGGTTAATTCTCAACCATGGGATGGGAAACATATAGGTCATGTCACGGTCTGTTAGCTGTGTTCATTCACTAGTTAGCTATTCAGTCGTCTTCTCTGGGTCAGTGGTGCCAAGCATGACTCTGGTTATATATTGAGCTGTGAGCATCAACGTTGCTGTGAGAAGTTCTCCTCTGGGACAGCTCTGTTGGGTTGGTGTCATGTATTTTTGTACTTTGATGATAGTTGTGGGACCTCTTTGTCCTTGTACAGGGCTGGCCTAGGGGTCCCCAGCCTTCAGGTTTTCAACCTCTAGTGCCAGGAGGAGTTGTGCATCATAAGGGTTTGTCCTGCAGCAAAGAAAGGTATTGCAGCTGATTTTATTGCTGTCCTTTACTGTAGCTGATGGTTTTTAGCCAGTTTTTTGTCTGGGGAATCAAATCTTCAGATGGAAGCAAATCTAAGGCATGTTGCAGCCCAAAGACCATGCTCGTCTCTGAGAAAACATCACATGTAGGACTCAAGCTATGAGTTCTTCAGGTGTCCTGCAAACCAGGCCTGTGGGCAAATGCACCCAGGATCAGCTTTCTTCATCAGCAAAGCAATGCAACAGGTCGGCCATCGTGGCAAAAGGTGTTCAGTGTGCTGCAGAGCTGGTGTCCTGTTGTATGCACAGCCCTGTGACAGCTTGCTTTTGCTCTGTTTTCCTAAACAGCTTTATCTAAAGTGGCTCATAAGGATGTCCAAAAAAGGGGCATGAGCTCATGGTGTGTCGTGACACAACCTTGTGCTATTAGTGAAAGGGCTGGAAAAACACTGTACATCAGTAAATTTGACCCTGTTGCCATAAAGATCATAAGGTGTTTCCCTGCTTGATGCAGCAAAATATTGCAAGGGAATATTTTAATGATGCTCTACCTATATTCTTCTCTAAGTCTGTAGCCTCTTCTAATCTGTGAGCAATCAGCAATGTTTGGGCTTCCTATAATTGCAAAGATTTAGGTATCTGCATGTCTCTGTGTTTAAATCCACTTTAGTGAGCACTGTTCAGTGAGAGGGAAGTCCTGCTCTCACGGGTCTTGGGGACATTTTTCCATCCACTCTGGGGGGGCTGGAAGGTGACTCTCCCCTAGAGCTCACCTCTCCAGAAGTCTGTGTAGTCAATCTAGCAAACATACCCCAAAGGACACAATTTATACCATGAGAACAGGACAAGGGCTTGCCATGATGACTTTATGCAGTTTTCCAAACAGAAGAGAACAAGAGTCATAGCTAAAATACAGAAGGGTAGACCAGGTCTTGGCAAGTCCCATGTTATGACTGAGTGAAAAAAAAAAAAGACTTTGGATTGAGGAATTTGTTTTTCTATTTTAATTGCCTTTTAGATTTGGAAGTTTCCTTTCCTGCTTTGGATAGCTGTGGGGAGGTTTGAGGTTTCCCTGGTGTTTTGTCCTCATTGCCTGTCTCCTCCCCTGACACGGCACAGTTCCTGCAGCTCTCCAGGAAATCAGATAAGCAGCTTTTTGAAAAGCCAGTGCCATGAGCTTTGCCGTGCTGTTCAGCACCAGTAAACAGGGAATATTCAGTGGTTGCTGTTGTCCTCAGTCTTCATCCCATAAATCATTCCATGGACTCAGCACCTTGCCTTCACTTTGCCATTTAAGGGTGCAGAGAAACTAAAATACGGGGGTGACAGAAAAGATACATAGAGAAGTTCAGCTTTATTTGATTGCAAAATCATTGTGTGTGGCTGGGAAATGAGCGAGCCTGAGTCGTCGCCCGGGCTGGGGGCTGTTGGTCGGCTCATGGTGCAAAAGCAACGCAAACCCACCTTTCCCATGTTTCCCTGCACACAGCACTGCCGGTTTGGGATGTGTGTGCCCAAAGAGCGAGAGGCACCGGTGATAGACGGAGCATGGGGGACATGGAGCCCTTTTGGGACCTGCTCGAGGACCTGCGGTGGCGGCATAAAGACGGCGATACGAGAGTGCAACAGGCCCGAGTAAGTGCACGGAGGGGAAGTGCCAGTGGGTGAAATGGGGAAAAGCAGCTGGGCTGCCCAAATGGGCTGAAATCCCCTTTTGGTCTGTCCCCAACCCTTGTGTGCCCTAGGGACAGGTGACTCTGCTCTGGGCATGGGTGGCTTTTCCTGGCATGGATAAGCTTGGATGGGAACCAAGGAGGAGCCGGGCACAGGTTTGGTTTGTGGGCAAAGTGCTCTAAAAGGCATCCATTCAACAGTGAGCTAAGGAAAAATCTAATACCTCTGCATGGGTTTATTGCCTCCTGTATTCCTGTGGAGGCACAGCTGGGATCCCACTTCCAGAGGTGTTTTTCTTCCACCAAAGTTGTGATTTAGAAAGGAGGGAGAAAAGAAGGAGCCATGTTTTTATCCTTTTTCATCATTTTATCCCTGCTTTGACTGCTTTTGCAGCTGTTCCTGCCGGCTTTTATACAGTTTTCTACCATTTTACTCCTGCTTTGACTGGTTTTGCAGCTTTTGGCTCCTTTTGCATCTGATCCTTTATACAGTTACATTTCAGCTGGTGCAGACTAGCCAAACCTCAGCAGAAATCTGTGCCCCATTAAAAAGTGACCCTCAAAAATGTTTGCTGTCAGCCTGGAATGCAAAATCCTGCACTCTTTGAAATGGCAGGGAGTTTTGCCGTGGGCTTCAAGTAGACAAATATGTGGCTGACGAAATATTAGTAATAGCTTGAGCAACTGGTATGAAAACAGCCTGTTTACATAAATTGTGAATTGTGCTGGTTTCTGTTGAACTACCTTCTTTCAGAAGAAGGGGTGGTGGGCAGGAGGCTTTCTGGGCTCTTGTTTGGGACTGAGACAGAGAGTAGAGGGGTCTGCAGGGCTGGTTGCACTGAAGGGTCTTGAAAAGATTGAGCAGGCTGACTCCTCTTTCTCATCATTGGTGTTGGATGGCTTGCTGCCAAGGAAGTTGCCATTAGGGATGTACCAGTGACAGTTTCATCACTGCTAATGGGAGAAGGGAGAGAGATTGTAGCTGTGACACCAGTGGTGTAGTGACAGGAGAGGCTGCTCAGCACGGCTGGGCAAGTGTCGAAAGAGTAGGGTCAAAGCTTAGGGAGTAGGACACCAGCACATTAATTAAAACGATGCTAAGAAACACACAAGTGCAAAGGGATTCTCCTCTGGCTGTGTTGAGTCAGCACATGCCATATGGTCTTCCAGTAGCCACAGAGAGACAAAAATAAAGTATCTTTCCATGATCAAAAATAGCTCTGCTGCCGAAACTTGGATGCTGTCAGTGAGATGTATTCCCATCTTACGAAGGGGCATCTGTTTGGACTGATAGCTTTTTGTGATAGAAAATCTCCTTTATCCTGAAGGCTAGCCGAGGGATTTTAAATTCCATCTTCTCTCATAGCTTGTGTTTTGTCTCTTGGTGCTTTGGGAGGCGTATTGCTTTGGCTGGGATTTGCAAGAGCATCTAAATACACTCGGCACCAACCTGCCCGAGAAATCCTCTGTGCTTATTGTTGATAGTGGTTCTTTCCAGGCCCCTTTTCATGAGCCATGTGCTGGGCATGGCCTCTCTTCTCCAACTCCTCTCAAGGTATCCACAAGGAGTCGTCTGCCCCAGCACCATCCACACAACTTTACACTGGCTGTTGTTTTGTGCCTGTAATTTGACATCACAGTGTGAGCTCCCACCATCCGTGTCGTCATGGGACTGCTGAGACAATTCAAATGGATGAGACTCCTGGGTGCTCTCTCACCTCACTTGCTTTTCAAAGTATTTCAAATATATACAGAATTTCTCCTCTGTTGTAGAAGGCAGCAAACCCAACCCAGAAAGCTCATTTAAGGTCTGAAATAGTTCTCAGTAAATCTTTTATATTCAAAGATGGTTTAGCTTTTTAAAGCTTTTTCTGTTCACAGGGATCTGGAGTCGGATCTTGCATCCAGTAAAATCTGGCATTGAAAATGACACCCATTCCCACTGTAGTGCAGAAAGTAAGGCTACAGCTTCTGTCTCTGTAAAGTGCTCTGACACCTACCTGGATGAATATCTTGCAGGGATGCAGGAAGAGCTATAAGCCTCTGGAATGGCAGCAGACTGTGTTTTGACATACACTGAAGGAATGTATTCACTAACCAGACCAGACCCTTCCCACTGCGTTTGGCCACTTGGGAATTCAAGGCTGGCTGGTAGACAAAGCCTATGGCTGCAGTGTGTCGTTGTTAGAGGGTTCATGGTGTAAGCCCTGGTTTCAACAGAAAGACATAGCTGCAGAATTATGGGAAAGGATATATTTGATAAGGTGTCATTACCAGGAGCCCTGTTTTCAGGAATGGCTCTCTGGATGGGGGAGTGTTATCTCTGGATGTGAGTCAGATCACATTTGCATTTTAGTCCATCACAAAAGTATCCACCTGTGCTGAAAGCTGTCTCAACACATCTATAGATGACTGTGCTGGCCACTGGCAGCACACCAACCAATTCCCAGTCCCAGGGCTTCCCAGGATATCTCAGACTAACCTGTGCACACTAGAGCTTCACAGATTTTTCTGCAGTCATGCACAGGTACATGGTACATGTACAGGACAGGTACATGGGCAGATGAACACACATGCCCTGCAGTTAAAATTCTCCAGGGGCCTTTCGTTGTGGCTGCCTGTGCTCCCAGGCAGAGGTGCCACCCATGGGGGTGAGCAAGTGCAAAGCAGCCCCAAAACAGCACTTCTTGGAGGGGTGCCTGTACCTGGTGCTCCTGGACTCCTGGGAGTTGGGTGCTGCCACAAGGTCTGCAAGTGAAAATATTCAAAGTTAGTGATTGCAGGTGATGCACTAAACATCACATGTTTAAGACCTGTTGGGGTGGGAGTGGGGATGAGACCCCACCATTCCCTGGGCCTAAGAGTTTCTGGGCTACTGGGAGGAGTGCAGTGAGGCTGGAGTGTGTGCAGCAGCTTGTAAGGGAGTGATACTGGATTGAAAGTAGACAAGGAGATTTCTATGCATGTGCTGCTTTCCCTTCTGTCTCTGTGGTACATTGTTGTTTATCCATAAAATATTACGTAGAGGGAAGTATGCAGTATTTCTTTGTGACACTGAAAATCAATGTCACATAAGGCTGACTTATTTTTCAGGTTCAGCTCTTTCTGTTGCCTCAGACACTGTGAAAAGCAGTGTTGGTTTAAAAACACCCTAAAACTGTCAGGGTGGTTTGGAGCAGTTTTGAAATGTCAGAAGTGTGAGTGTGCTTCGACTCCCAGCTCTGTCTGAGGGGAGATTCAATGCCACAGTTATGACGCTGACAGTTTGCAACACAATGGCAAGTTTTAGCATCCTTCAGTTCATGGTGTGTCAATGTTATCTCAATCTCAGGGGTCATGTCTAGAGAAGAGGAAACTAAAATCTTTGGATTTTGTTAGACATGCCCTTTAAAAAAGAAAATGCTCCTTCAAGTTCTTCATAACTAACTTAGTATTTAAAAGTTTCATTTTAATTAAATTGATTTATATTGGAAGCAATGTGGTTACCATAACAATGTTGTAACTGCAACTTTTTTTAAAGAAATGCCGTCTTAGAGGTTTGTGCAACTTAGAGCCTCTGTCAAACTGCAACAGTTCTGCTGTGGTTTAAATGCTTTCGAAATGAAAATGAATCCCCATGGATGACATGGACTCACCAAGGTCTAGAGTGTGCTGCTGCCACAGCTAAGTTTCCCTAAGTGCTGTGTAGTGAGATTGTTGAGATGTCCCTTTGTAGCTGGAGGTAGCTAATGTGCCTGCATGGGAGTAGTCTACAGGTTGGGCTCTGGGAATAGTCCCTGGGATAGCTTCCAGTGGTGGGAAAACCCCAGTAATTACAGGGACCGCTGCACTGCGTTAGCTCTGGAGTGGTCCCAGGTGTAATCAAGTTATTTCAAGTTGTGTGACACAACAAGGTGGAGAATAGACTAAATCAGTAGAAACCAGGCTTTGACTTGCTCCACTAGGAACTGGTGTAAAATCAGTATGTAATTAGAAATCTGCACTGGGCACTGTGTGGTTGCTTGGGCTTTTTATCACGGGCACTTGCTTTAATTGGAAGCATCATAAACCTTTGCAAATGGCACACATTTCATTTCCAGGTGGCACATGAGAGCTGCCCTCGGAGCAGGTAGAGCTGATGTTACCAGCTATTGCTCCAGGCTGTGCCTGAAGACAAATCATACCCCTTGGCATTTGGGATAGGACTGGAAGGGTCTGCACCACAGCAGTGTGGATCTCAGCAAGGAGAGGATGCTGGCAGGAAAAATCCCACGTTTGTAGCTGGTAGTTCTCATCATCTCATCTGGAGCCGCTTAAGGAGGCAACTCCTGCCAAATGAGTGAGCATCCCTAGTGTGGTGCTAATGGAGAGGTGGGAAGTCTGCCTGCCTTTCCCTGCTTTGCAGGCAATCTTTCAGCAAGGGCAAGCTGTTCTGTGCCTCTGTCTCCCCATTTGTTTCACAGGAACTCTGCTCCTTGAGTCACAAAGAGTTTTCAAGCATAAGAGTGAAGAATTGTTATTTTGGGGAGAAAAGGCACTGCCGGGCTTCCTAGGTGGTGGATGTGTAGAGATGCTAAAAAATTCTGTTCAACTGTAGGAACTTGTTGTTTCACTGTGTGTAGAGGCCATCTTGCACGTGCAGGGGGGTGCTGTCCCTTTTGTTAGAGGTGCTGGCTGCATGCAAAGTGGAGAGCTCACAGTGAGCATCTCCCTGCTAAGGGCAGGGGTAGTTCCCGTTTATCACTCGTTCATTTGCATCTTGAAGGGTCTCCAAGTGTGCAAAACAGCTTCCCTCCTGAGGGGGCTCCAAGGGAAGATGCACTCTGACAGCATCCCTGGGGCACTGATGGGTGTCTTGTCCCAAAGTAAGGCAGAGCTGATCCTGAGGAACAGCCTTGGAAGGCAGGAGGTGTGGGTGCCAGGATAGCAGAGCCCAGTGAGTTGCTCTTCTAATCTGCACTTCTTGCTAGCGCTGGCACTCGTTTTGTTTGGGGATGGGTAGAAGATGTAGGTTTGGTGGTTATTTTGATGTGCAACTCACTCCTGCACCACTGCTGACAGCAGCTGGAATGGTAGAGGCTTTTTCAGTCCCCAGAGTGATCTGTTTTCTGGCAAAGGCTCCGTCTGCATATGAGGACAAAAATAGTTTTATGACTACAGCCCTGAATCTGGGAGTCAGGAAATTCAAAATGACAGTTTCTCCTAGGCTTATCCACTGGCTTTTATGTGGCTTGGATGGTATCTCTCTCCCCAGTTTATACCACTGTCATCCTGCTATAAAATGGAGGTAAAGTATTTATTGGCCATGTTTGGTGCTTTCTGGAATACATGGAGATAAAATTGTTTTGAAGTGTCCAACATTACCATTTCGAACATTTGGGGCTAGAAGTCCTGAAGGACTAAGTGCTGCCTGGCCTTTCAGCCTCTGCAGGGAAGGAAGCCCTTTCTTCTTTCTCATGTGGTATTTAGTTATTTGCAAACCACTAGATCAGATGCAAACTGAGCCATCAAATTCATAGGACCGAAGGGGTTGTGGAAGTATGGTGCTGGACAGAATCCCTTGGTGTGACAGTAAATCCTCAGATGAGGAGGAAGATGTTGCTCTTCATCTCTAGCTTCTCTCACTATGTTGTCATTCAGCAGAAAGCAATTACTCCCTTTTTCATCCCTTTTTAGCGTCACATATACGGCCTCTTTTTGTTAGACACCTGCATAACATTTCCTGCTTGTCAGCCTAGGCTAATAATTAAAGGTATGCACTGAGACAGAGCCCGCAAAATGGTGTTGCAAATCCTGACTGTGTTGAGCAGGTGCAGAACTGCAATTTCATCTCATGTCTAGCCTGATCTTGTCTCTGCAGGCCCAAAAATGGTGGGAAATACTGTGTGGGTCGCCGCATGAAGTTTAAATCCTGCAACACCGAACCGTGCTCAAAGCTGAAGAAGGATTTCCGGGATGAGCAGTGTGCTGACTTCGACGGGAAGCACTTTAACATCAACGGGCTGCCCACGAACGTGCGCTGGGTTCCCAAATACAGCGGCAGTAAGTGGCCGGGGTGGGGATACAGATCCTGCCTCCTGCATCGCCACCTCGGGGTGATGACGTTCAGATAACATGCTTCTGGTTTTCCTCCCTCCCACGCCCAGTCTTGATGAAGGATCGGTGCAAGTTGTTCTGCCGGGTGGCGGGAAACACGGCGTATTACCAGCTGCGGGACCGCGTCATCGACGGGACACCCTGCGGCCCCGACACCAACGACATCTGCGTGCAGGGCCTCTGCCGGGTAATTATCTCCCACCCTCTTCAGCAAAGGGGAATTGCAGTTTTGCGTGGCAGGGTGGCACTTCTGCACTGTGCTCCACGCAGTTCTTGGCGTGTCCTCTTTGCCCGTGGGCTGCCAACATTGTCACCAGGCTCTGCCAGCCCCAGCTGGTCTGAAACTTGTGCCAACCACCAGATTTGCAGAAGA